>NW_024395835.1:1172719-1240609 GCF_016617805.1 Bactrocera tryoni | reverse complement strand
GATTTCGATGGCATAATCAAAATGATAAAACTCAAAATCTTACTAATAAAAAAACAGTTTACAGCAAACAGATACATTTATACTTAAAACTAGGTCTGCAATACATTCAAAATAAACTAAGAACACAATAAAATAAATTCAGAAGAAATATATAAACCAAAATGTTAAAATTTCCAATAGTTAATTACCACGAGGATAAAAAATTGGAAATAATAAACAAATTTTCTTATTCTTCTTTACTGGCGTAGACACCGCTTAAGCGATCATAGCCGAGTTAACAACAACGCACCAGTCGCTTCTTCTTTTTGCAACGTGGCGCCAATTGGAGATACCAAGCAAAGTTAAGATCTTCTCCACCTGGTCTTTCCAATGGAGTGAAGGTCTTCCTCTTCTTCTGCTTATACCCGGAGATATTTTGTCTTCCCCTCGTTCAATACCATACCCATTTGCTTCGCTGCCTTCTCCATTTTGGAGAAAGCAGAACGAACGGCGTGGTTATTAAAGCGAAAGATATCAATATCATAAGCATACTATTAGTTTTGCGCGGATACCAAATTCAGACATCGCGGCATAAAGGCAGCTCCTTTTCGTGCTGTCAAAAACATATTTGAAATCAACGAAGAGGTGTGTGTCGATTCTCTTTTCACAGGTCTTTTCCAAAATTTGGCGCAGAGTGAATGTCTGGTGGGTTGATGATTTTCCATGTCTAAAGCCACACTGATAAGATCCAATCCAATTGTTGACTGTGGGCTTTAATCCTGCACACAATAAGCTCGATATAACGTTTAGGAGACCTATCTCATGGTAGTTGGCGCAGATTGTGGGCTCTCCTTTTTTGTGAATTGGGCAGAGCACACTTAAATTCCAATCGTTGTACATGCTTTTATCCGACCATATTTTACAAAGAAGTTGATGCATGCTCCTTATCAGTTCTTCGCCGCCGTGTTTGAATAGCTCGGCCGGCAATCCATCGGCCCCCGCCGCTTTGTTGTTCTTCAGGCGGGTAAACGCTATTCGAACTTCTTCATGGTCGGACAACCGAACATCTGCTCCTTTGTCATCGATTGGGGAATCGGGTTCGCCTTATCCTGGCATCGTACATTCACTGCCATTCAGTAGGCTGGAGAAGTGTTCCCTCCATAATCTTTGTATGCTCTGGGTATCAGTCACTCGCCTCGCTTCGCTCTGCAACTCTCGGTATCTCTCCCATCGTGCACGTGTTGTGGTCGATCGTAACAGCGCGTCAGTGGTTCTTCCTTTCCGCTGCTTGGAGATAATTGGAGATTCCAAGTGTAGCCAGGTCCTTTTCCAGCTGTTTTTTTTCAACGGAATGGATGTCTTCATCTTCCTCTGCTTCCCCCGGCGGGTACTACGCCGCATAATCTCAGAGCGGGATGACTGTCAAGAGCGGCGTGGGAGCCTAGTCAGCAAGTGCGACGGAATGTTTGCTCGATGACCGGAGATATTTTGTCTTGCCCTTGCGGGTTTTGAGAACAATGAAGCCCAAAAAAGTCGTGCTGCTTTAATTTTTATACTCTTGCAACCAGTTGCTAATATTATAGGTTTGTTCACCTAACGGCTGTATATAGTATACCACCTGACTCAATCGAGAGAGATATCAGTGTATGTAAATAAATGATCAAGATGACGAGAAAAGTTGAAACTCGGATGACTGTCCCAGCAGTCCGTCCGGATTTAGCCAGCCGGAGTAAACGAGATATCTCGATGTACTTTAATAGAGGCTTTCTTATAGGATCAAAAAATTTCGAAGGTTGTGCGAGATGGTGCGTAATCGGACCACCGCAAAGCCTATATCGCCATTAAGATATAAAGCCGTAATTTGTGAATTTTCAGAGGATCCAGAATTCTTTTTGTAAAAGTGCATGGCCCCGCCGCTCCACATATCTCCGAAGCCACAGTTACAGAATCAAATTTGCGAGTACAAAAACTTCTACCGAAAGAAAGAAAAACGCATGAAATCGGAGGATAATTCAAGCGCTCACTACCCAAATAACGGTACACAGCAAGTTCACTAAAGCACGATAAATGAAATACCTGAATATGCCAGAAAATTAAATTTTCCATCCCAGATGGTATGAGGGCTTTAAGGAGCTTGTATGAATTGATTTATGGGGCACCGCCCAATTTTTGCGAAACTTATACATCGCCGGAACTGACCACCATTTCGAAAACATTTAGAACGTGGCATTTTTACATTCTATATGTTAAGCGTTTGCGAAAATGGACGAAATCAGCAATCACTACCCTTGTTTTCCTTGTTCACTCTAGTACACAATGAAAACAATATTCACGTAACGGGACAAACTTTTGCAACACAATGTCTTTAGTTTGTACCACCAGTGAATTTACAAAAATTGTTTAAATCCAATAAAAACTGATGAAGCCCCTTGGTACCGAATATTTAGACCCTGCCAACGGTAGTTTACTTTCGATTTGGAAATGTCGGTGAATGAGTGATATAAGAATATGAATGAAATTCAGGAATAATCCTATCTTCTTGTTTTTTTTTTGTAATTCCAATCAATTCCATCTTGCTATAGATGTGGTAAAAGTCTAGATAGCCTTCAAAAGAAGTTTTTATTGACCAAGTATGAGAGTAATGGTTAATGGTTAAATGTTAGATTATATACAAGGAACAGTTCTTTTTCATTTCTTAATATTAAATATTTGTATATCTGTTAATTATCACATTATTTTCACGGAAGATTTCAGGAGTATGCCCTGCTTAAAGAGCCAACCTCAAATGTCGTGTTGTTCTTATTACAGAAAACAACGATTTCTATAATTCTCTGTCAGACACTGCCTTCGCAATAACTTCGGGCTGAATATAATAGAGAGTCCGACGGTATATATATTCAAGGTAAGGATAGAAAATATGCTGAATTGCTAGTTTTACAGACGAGGTTTTATAATCGTAAATGCTTTTAAAAACTTTTTATTAATAAGGCTAAAAAAGTCAGACAGGTTGACGCTAAACGACATTTTAAGAATAACACAGGGTCCACAAAAAGTCGATGAAAAGTCTCGACCAAACATGTACATAAGTGAGGCCGGTCTGTTGAAACTGAATCTGAAGTCCGTTTTGCCCATCACGTTAGGATTTTTCCTAACTCAAAATGTTATGTTGATTTTACTTAGATAATAGGGAAAATTTAAAAATATTAACGGACTGAGCCACCCTTTGGGATATAGAGGTTTTAGGTCCTGATTATCACCCCATGGCAAAACTTTGTACAGGAGGGGCTTCTTTAGGGTCGCTGAATGATCAATTTATATCAAAGCCGATTTTCAAATAAGGCAAAATAGAAAATCCAATAGCGGCTGTCGGATGGCAAAAATTTCCTGATGTCTCAAAATTTTGCGGACGCCGTTCACAAATTGCATCGTGGTGGCCAGGCAATTCAGGCGCCATCCACGCAGATTTGCGAGCAACGAGCTGGTTCGCGGTATCGGGCAGAGTCCCTGGAATACCCTGGCGAGCCGCCTGCAATGGTTGTACGCATGCACCCCAATCCAGGACGATCCGCGTCTTTATTGCCGTCATTGTTGGAAGCATGAAAAAAAAATACGACGCAGGGGAGTCGGAAACCCAGTAATGGCGGCGGCTGACAGGGTAAGAAGCGGGTCTGCAGGCGTCGTCACCGCTGCCCGCAGCCTATTGCGGGTGATCGGCCTTTTGATGAGAGCAATGCTACAGAAAAATATTTTGCAAATAAATGAAACATACGAAGCCAGGAGAATAGCAGGCGTAAGATCCGGCCCTGCCACCAAAATCTAGCTATACGAAAGCCGCATGAAACGGCAGGACATCGTCAATGATTTGACTCACAGAGATATGCCTGATGTTCATTGCAAATCGAAGAAACGCACAACAAACGCCAGCCCGCGATCTGGCGCAGACCAACAAATCATGAGGATTGTTGCTATTTTGTTTAACGAGTAGTTTAGCACAAATTTCCAAACAAATCTGCCATCTCTTTATCCTTCCTTCGTCAATTTCAGGACTCTTCCCATCCTTCTTTCTTCTGTTTGGTACCGATGGAAAGCAATATTTTCTATTGGCGAAGATCTAGTTTCTACGGACACTAAGGTGAGGATGAAGATGCCCTGTACAACTGCATTGAGAGACTGATGTACTCCAGCGGTTTCACTATAGGTAGAGCAATAACCCAGGTTTCGAGAGACGCGCGGACTTCAAAAGGGGCCCTCTGAGCCAACAGCACAATAAGGATTGCTGCCGAAAGAAAAATTGTTCAGCCCGTGTCCCATATAAGGCCACCTGGTATCAATAATTCAGGTGCTATTTGCCAAACATTGATGTACGAAAGTGTACCGCAGCGATATTGAAGACCAATAAACAATGCGACCATGACTGACAGGAAGCGCCGAAAAGCAGTCTTGCTGCACAATGTAAACCAGGAGTATGTCATGTTACCGGCTGTTCATCTCAGTGTTAAAATGAGGAATACTACAACCTCCCCATTTACTAGAAAACTAATACGGAAGCCAAACCCAGTGAAAATTGTGGTGATTTGAAGATAATAACAATTTTACTGGTCAACAAAGCGGTTTTACAAATACCCAAGGCGGGTGGACAGTCGAGCGCGGGACAGAATTAATGCAAAAGGATTTCGCTTATTAAGGTGGCACTAATCCAAAAATGTTATAGCGTGAAAAGTCTAATCAAGACGAAGTCTAGCACCACCACCCATATGTAAAACTGGGTCTTGTAAAAACTTTATTAAAGCAATAAGAAATGCGCAAAGCAAAGCCATTATATTTGTTCTTCAGAAAAGTTTTCCCAAATTGACAGAGGGAAGTAAAAACAAAAGCAGCGTAGTTTTGAATGGTCCACAGGCGAGAGCTTTAATGATACTGAACGAAAAGAATGACTACGGTGGAAAAGAAGCCTTGCAAGTCAGAGAAAGACAAAAATTTCGTACAAAAGATCCTAATTACGCAAATATTGTCAAGAAAATGTTAAAGAATTATGAAAAATTGTAATGCCTAATGAATCTAAAACTGCACTTTCTTCATTCACACGTCGAATATTTTCCTGAAAATTTGGGTGACTTTAGTGAGGAGCAGGGCGAGAGATTCCACCAGGATTTACAAGAGATGGAAAAGAGATATCAGGGGGTATAGAATGACCACATGTTAGCAGACTACTGTTGGCCACTAAAAAGAGAGACTTCGAATCCACATAAATGAAAAGCACTACGAAGATCATTTGATACCAAAAAAACTCGTTAATACAAACGAATCAGCCTTTTTGTATTTTGAAAATTTACCTTTAATTTCGAAATCAATGACCTCGAAAATCCCTTGATACAAAATTTTATAAAAATTGAAGAATTTCTTAAAAATTGAAGAATTTTTTGAAAATTTTTACGGCCATATTGGATCCGCCATTTTGTATTTTGAAAATTTGTCTGTAATTTCGTAAGCAAGGACCCCTCAAAACCCCTCTATCCCAAAATTAAGCTAAATCCGTTAATATTTTTAAATTTTTTTCTGTCAAGTAAAATCCGACATATATTTTGAGGTTAGAAAAAAATCCTGACGTGATGGAGCAAAACGGACTTCAGATTCGATTCCATTGCGCCTCGACACTAGCTGGCAGAATTTTAAAGCCAACCTACTGCAGCTCTCGTCAATTAGCATTCCTCGGTATGTAAACCTAGAGTCGACTGCTACATGTCAAATCCATGGCTTCTCCTACGCTTCAATAAGAGCGTACGGATGCTGCATATACATACGAAGCCAATCTGCTAGTGGTGTCAAATGTACGCTGCTTACTGCAAAGGCTAGAGTGGCTCCGCTGAAGACCAAGTTTCTTCCGCGTCTCGAGCTCTCGGCAGCACATCTTCTTGCCCAATTATGGTCACGAGTTGCACCAATGTTGAGTCGACCATTCGATAAAATTATATTTTGGACAGACTCTGAAATTGTATTGCACTGGGTAAAAACGCATCCATCTTCATTAAAAACCTTTGTCGCAAATAGAGTGTCCGAAATCCAAGAATTGACTGATAATGTACAGTGGCGACATGTGCCAACGAAACATAATCCTGCGGATCAAGTATCTCGGGGTTGTAACGTGGACGAATTGAATAATTATATATGGTTTGGCAGTCCACAGTTCTTCCTAGAAGACCCCGCTTTATGGCCAATTAACGCCATAAGCCTTAAAGAAGAAGAAAAACGCTGTCACATTTTCTGCAAATGTGAAGGATAACACTATAATGGAGCTGATTGAAAAATTCTCTTCTCATCAAAAGGTGCTTCGTGTGGTCGCATATTTATTACGATGGATCAGACGACCAAAAATGCTCTTCCCACAGAGCTCTGACTGCAAACGAATTAAACTTGCGTTTTTTGAAAATTGTCCAGGTGACTAAACATTCTGAGTTTGCGAGCGAAATTCAAAAACTGGCTAAAGGCACGACGCTACCCGCCAACTTGCAAAAACTCAACCCGTTCTTGTATGAGTACTCGGATACGTCGCTTTCTTTTAAATTAATCCAAGTAGGAGGTCGCCTATTAAATGCACCTCTCCCATACGATGCCAAATTCCCATTATTAGTGAATAAAAATTCGCATTTCGTTATCACTTGCTTACGGTTCCTGCACTTTCGAAATCACCACGCTGGGACAAAAGCGTTGGTTGCGCTTATTCGAGAACGCATGTGGCTAATTAATGCCAGAGAAGCTTGCATTAGAACCGTAAGAAATTGTACACACTGCTTTCATTACAAGCCGAAGTTGCAAGCCCAAATAATGGCAAATTTGCCAGTTGAAAGACTTCGAGCTTTACGATGCAACAGAAAGTATTTAGCGACAACGCAACCAACTTTGTCGGCGCCGACCGCAAGCTGCGCGAGCTGAAGGAGGCATTCCTAGCGCAAGTCCCAGAACTAATGGGGTTCTCGGCCGAAAAAAGTTTCAGCTTCGGCTTTATACCACCCAGGGCGCCGCACTTCGGCGGATTATGGGAGGCGGCCGTGAAGTCCTCCAAGCATCTCATCGTTCGCGCACTCGGCAACGCTCTACTCACGACGGAAGAGCTCTCAACACTACTGGCCGAAGTGGAGGCCGTTTTGAATTCTCGTCCCCTAGCACCGTTGGGACAGGACCCCAACGACGGAGAAGCACTAACTCCAGCGCACCTTCTAATCGGTTGCCGTCTGCGAGCACTGCCACCAGCACAAGTGCCAACGGACCTAATTCGTTGCTGCGAGAGATGGCAACTTGTTTCCTGTCTCAAGCAACAGTTTTGGCGACAGTGGTTCAAAACCTACATGACGGGCCTTCAGGATCCCAATAAGTGGCTGCACCCCACACGAAATCTGCATGTCAACGACCTCGTCCTCGTCCACGAGGACAACGTGCCGCCACAGCAGTGGGTACTCGGACGCGTCGTCGCAACCGTCGAAGGCAAAAACGGCAAGGTACGAATGGCAGACGTGGCAACCAAGGCGGGCACCATTAAGCGCCCAATTCACAAACTCGCATTACTGCCCATGGAAGTTGAAGGATCCTGATCCTGTCAAGGCGGCCGGTGTTGCGTCAAGTGACTTATGTCCACAGCTAAAACGAAAGACATTTTAATTAAGTTAAACTTAAATACATTTTTGAAATATTATATTTGAATTAAAAAGTTTTCTTTTCATTTACTTACTCTTATAATATGAAACATACTTACCTTAATCTATTACCATACAAAATGAATTACTGACCTCTTTTTGTACATACCTGTATACTTCCATTTCAACTGTTTTATTCCATTAGTTTTAAGATTTAGGCTAAGCAACTAGATGAACTAGAATAAAGATTGAATTGTTATTTGACCGCCATCGAGAACGCACGCGTTTTCTTTCGCTAATTTTTCGTCGCAATATAGTAAGTTTAAGTTTTCGGTGGCAATTGGTTGAATTTTAATTCTAGTGAATCCACGTGTCCCGACTATTTTCTTATCTCAAAAACTCTTGAGAATTTTCAATTATTTTCCAACTCGTGACCACGCCTCGGATATTTGACCGTGCGAAGAACATAGCATTTCCAAATTTATGCCACACACTATGCGACTATCCTTGTGTCCTGTTGATTGTCATCTCAAATGCAATTTTCACTGTAAACTGAAAACGTTTGAACTGAAATGGCAAATAGTTAGAACTCAAAGAAATTCTTAGAATCAAGCATTCTGCCTCCTTGTATTCTATAGCTGCGTCACAATCAGTCGGGTTCCATTACCCAGTTTCGGCGTATGAAGATTGCGACACATAATAACGACAGATCCTATTTTGAGACGGAAATGATGCGGTGGCATACCAAGCCTCTCCAAAGAATTTAGAAATTCCACTGGTAATTCTTTATTGTCAAGACGATCAATCGATTTGTATGAGCGCAAGTCTCCCGGAATTTGACTTTGAATCTTTCAGTTTAAGTCAACAACATCGATATTTTTGGCAGCTAACATTGCGCGTGCACTTAAGGAATCGAAGTTACGATAATTTGGCCAATATCCGAACATTCGTGATGACTTCATCTTTCGTGAATTGATGAAGATGGAATTGATATCAAACTACGGGAAGTATAAACCGGAATTGACCCATTTCCAATTTTTAGCGAAGACGATGTAATTTTTGCTCGTATCCCATAATTGACGCAGATTTGAAGGCGGATATGTCGAAATGTTTATAGCGAAAAGTGTGCGAACTTCGTTTTCATTCCAGTGATGAACATGTTCCAGCAAATGTAATTGCTGGCTTACTTCTCCAAAACTTGCACACACCGTACCATTCACAGTACGCAATGACTCAAATAAAGCTGAACCGCGTACATTAATCAATACAAACCGAAGGTAGAAGCAATCGTCGTTTTTCCGGTGCATTGTTTAAATTCATCCTAATGCATTAGTTGGGAACACACGGATGTCCATCTGCTGGTTTGCCTTGCTTTCTGCGCAACTATTTCTTCGACGATGCATTCCAGGTATAATATCAAGGTATTTCCGAATAGAACAATGTTCTCGCAAACGGATCACTGACGAAAGTTGAGAAAAAACTCGTAAATGTTAATTTTGTTGTAGGCGGTGTTTCCACTGGCTGTACTGTATTCTCTGGATTGAAATACACTCTTTGGCCATTCTCCAAGTTAACTGCGAGACGCTCAACAGTCGGAAAACGTTCATGAATTGCAAAAGTAAATATCCTACAAAGCGCTTTATTGCAGTTCACGTATCGACCGTTTCGTTCGAGACCAATAACCGTCATGTTGCTTCCGTTGGTGATGTAATTACAAACGTATCTTATCGATTACACCAAACTGCAATCTCAACATTGATATGTGTTTTGAATGTGAACTAGACAATAATGGTGAATATAGTACGATCCGTGTGTTGTCAACTTCGACATTCACTATTCTAAATTGAATGCTGAATGTTCTGCCATTGTCGTCTGGTGAGCGACGCCGATAGAGTAGATATCCATCATTTATATTTTGTGTTTGGTGCATTTATTGTCAGATATACAAACCGAAGTGGGGCAAGGCCCATGAGCCATATTGGTTTTCATCACTTCGTATAATACTGGATCTTTCTCTACATCAGGAATTTCAGCAGAAATGATTTCATCAATTTGATCTGGTGTTACCACCATCCAAATAGGAATGGGTGCGTGCGGCAAACCTCTCTTTTGCCGCTAAAAGAGTACATGTAGCATCTAACAGCACCACATATACGTTACGTCATGATAAAGTCCCTCAAGCATCGTAACTGTTGTTTGAAAAGTCGTGCTATGACATCGTGACGATCGCTTGCTGATTGACCGCGATCCATAATTCCGCACGTATGTTACCGCATCCTGGGAGTACTTCTTGCCTTGCCTTGTCTTGCCTTGGGCTGCCATACGCTGATGGCAAAAAGAACGCCGACCGATATTAGGGCGACTTCTTCGCAATTGATCACTTTGTGTGAAACACACGTAAAGTTTTCACTGAATAATTTTCAATAATTTTACTTTTGAATAGCCGGAATAAAGAAGCAAGCGACCGAAATTGAACGATTCAAATAATTTACAAAACAAAATATTGAAAAACAAAACAAACAAAAAAAAAATTGTATAGAAGAAAGTTACTTTTTGGAATTGTCCAACTTTCCGACTTTTCCTCATAAAAAGTATAAGGTATTTTTATTTCTAAACCTTCCCCGATCCACAACGAACAACCTCTGAAAATTTCATCAAGATTGGTGCAGCCATTGTCTTAGCGTTACTAACAAACAAACATTCATTCGTTTGTATGGGCAAAAGAAAAGGACTGTTTTTAGGGGTTTTCCGGCAATTATTCGAATTTTTCTTGCCGTAAAAACCATCCCTGAACCTCAACGAACATTTTAAAAAAAGAATTTTCAAAATTGGTCCTGGCGTTCTTGAGTTATGCGCTTAGCAACACATTTTGCGATTAATTTTTATACTCTCGCAATAAAGTTGCTAAGGAGAGTATAATAGTTTTGTTCACATAAGAGTTGTTTGTAAGTCCTAAAACTAAAAGAGTCAGATATAGGGTTATATATACCAAAGTGATCAGGGTGACGAGTAGAGTTGAAATCCGGATGTCTGTCTGTATTTCTTGGCTCCATAAGAAGGTTAAGTTCGAAGATGGGCAAAATCGGCCTACTGCCACGCCCACAAAATGGCAAAAACCGAAAACCTATAAAGTGTCATAACTAAGCCATAAATAAAGAAATTAAAGTGAAATTTGGCACAAAGGAACGCATTCGGGAGGGGCATATTTGGTCGTAATTTTTTTGGAAAAGTGGGCGTGGCCCCGCCCCCTACTAAGTTTTTTGGACATATCTCGGAAACTACTATACAGTTCAAAAATGGAAGAAATCGGATAATAACCACGCCCACCTCCCATACAAAGGTTATGTTGAAAATCACTAAAAGTGCCTTAACCGACTAACAAAAAACGTTAGAAACACTAAATTTTGCGGAAGAAGTGGCAGAAGGAGGCTGCACCCGGGCTTTTTTTAAAAATTGAAAATGGGCGTGGCGTCGCGCACTTATGGACCAAAAACCATATCTCAGGAACTACTAACCTAATTAATTTTACAGCAAAATAAAAAAAATATGTAAATGACGGATAATGAAATCTCGATTATCACTTTATCATGCGAGAGTATAAAATGTTCGGTGACACCCGAACTTAGCCCTTCCTTACTTGTTTTTAATTTAATTTTTTCGCCACTGAATTCCGGCAGAGATTTAATTATTTCTAAAGATTCCTCACACCGAACAGTTGGGTCTATAGTCACTACTTCATATTCCTCCACTTCTAAGAGAGTTTCAAAGCCTTTAGTCGTTCTGTCAGCTGTCCTATTGTCCTCTCGAAGGAGGTCCTTTCCGTAGCTGCAGTGACGGCAGCTGTCACTATTACCCTCATTGTCTCCTCATTCATTATAATGTCACTTATAACCTGACTGTGTCAACTATTCTATTTATTCTTTAGCGAACTTTTCTAATAGCTAGTTAAACACACAAAAAATTTAGCCCTACGGCCACTTTAAAAACTTTGCTTACACTATTGCTAATTTAGCGCTATGCGCTATTTTTTTTTTTTAATTTAACTTCAATAAATTTTATTTATGACTTTATTTATTCTTTTTCTGTTTTCTTTTATATCGATCACTGAATACTTACATGAATATTAAAGATCAATCTTCTTGGTACGGTTTCGTCCGTGTTGATCCTATCCGCGTTGGGCGCCAGTTAATCCTCAGCTCTATGTGCTGTTGTCCAGGGCTTGGTTGAAATAAATTCACAGTTAACTTTTGCATTCAAACAATTTTTATTAAGCCCTATGTGTTTTTGTTCAAGTCGGGCTTAAGACTAAAACTTAAAAATATGAGCCCTGCCTGATTCCCTATAATTGGCACAATTTCGACATTTCTGCTGCTACTGCACCTGATACTGTTGTTGTTGTCGTTTAGACAACAGGTGAATCGCTGCTACCGTGCTGATATTGGAGTGGCGAAGAATTTGCCAGTTGATGAGAAATTGCTGACGCGAACTATTCCTACGCTTACTTGTTGGCGTGGAGTACTTCTAAGAATGCTTTATTGGGCAGACTAATAGACTAATGTGTAAGCTTATATTGGAGGGAACAGTTCAAATCAGTTTAGGGTTCGACGTTAGAAACTTCGGATACTTTCCAAAAGTGGAATTGATAATTGAAAATCGACCATTTACATTTCTGGTGGATACAGGATCATCAGTGAGTCTAATTAGATCTAATTCTTAATACGCAAATTTTTGATACAAAGTCAATCACCTTACAGGAAAAGTAACATTAAATAAAATTCAAAAGGTGTAAACAAGTAATAAAAATGTAAATGCTGAATTGATAATCTTTGTACAGTGGACCAATAAAGTTTACATACACCTAGTTCTATTAAATTTCGACACGTTTATTTGTTTCAAAATGGATAACTTTTGTGGTTTTTTTCTATCCATTTCATGATATGTATATTTAGCATTAAATATAGCATATCAAAACATTTTTTTTTTACACAAATAAAAAAAATTTTAGTTAAAGCTTAAAATGAGCATAATTTACATCAAAAAAGTTTACGTACACTTATGATTGTTTATATAAATCAAAAGTAATTACAATACTTTTAACGGGTTTGGCCTACATTTTGTTGCTATTAGTGTCCATAGACATCGTTGTTTTGGATTGAAATAAAAAAAAAGAACTGCTATACAACCAAACACCACTTGATAGGCATGACATCACAGCCAGAGTTTACAAGCAAAAATTAAAATCTTTAATGAATTTCATTACAAAGCATCGTGTGTATGGCCAAGTACGTTGGTGGATGTACTCTGTTGAGTGGCAAAAGCGTGGTTTGCCACATGCTCATATATTAGTCTGGTTGGTTGACAAAATAAGGCCAGAAGAAATTGATTCCATTATTTCAGCCGAAATTCCTGATAAAACGGTTGACCCAAAATTGCATACGATAGTAACTAAACACATGATACATGGACCTTGCGGAGTTTTCAACAACAGCTCACCCTGTATGATCGACGGCAAGTGCTCCAAACGGTACCCGAGAAACTTGCTTGCTGAAACCATCTCGGGAATCGATGGTTACCCATTGTATCGTCGGCGATCAGTTGAGGACGGTGGACGATCTGTAGATGTCAAGATAAAAGGACAAGATTTTCATGTAGACAATCGTTGGATTGTGCCGTTCTCGCCCATATTGTCCAAAACTTTTGAAGCTCACATCAACGTGGAATTTTGTAACTCTGTGAAATCCATAAAGTACATATGTAAACACAAATGATGAAGTGTCTCACTATCGGAGGGGTCGCTATGTAAGCAGCAATGAGGCTATTTGGCGCATATTTTCGTTTGCAATTCATGAAAGACATCCCACTGAATTGCATTTGGCAGTTCATTTAGAAAATGGACAACGAGTGTATTTCAACCCAAACAACGCTGTGGATAGAGCGGCACGTCCACCTGTGACCACATTGACAGGTTTCTTCTCAATTTGTGCAACTGATCAATTCGCTCGCACTTTGCTGTAGGCTGATATGCCGCGCTACTACACATGGAACGCATCATCAAAGTCTTTTGAGCGTCGTAAACAAGGAACACCACTTGAAGGATAAGAAAATGTATTTGCCACAGATGCTATAGGCCGTATATATACAGTACATCCTAAAAACGATGAATGTTATTATCATAGATTGTTATTGGTGAATGTTCCTGGTCCGACATCTTTTCAACAATTGCGAACAGTTAATGGACATCTGTGTGCGACTTACCGTGAGGCGTGTCAATTATTACGGTTGCTTGAAAACGATTCGCAAGGATTCCGTGATATCTTCATCGCCGCATCAAATTCACACACTGTTTGCGATTATAATATCGACATGTCTCCCCTCAAATCCGAATGATTTGTGGATGAAATATAGGAATGACATGTCTGAGGATGCGTTGTAAAACTTTGAATCCTACATTGGAAATTACGGCAGAGATTTACAATGACACGTTGATCATAATAGAAGATATGTGTTTGTTGATGGCAAATAAAGTATTGTCGTGTTTGGGCCTGACATCACCCAATCGTGCTATGCAAGATGCATTAAACCATGAGTTGCAAAGAGAACTCCAGTACGATACTCAAGCTATGACCGAAGCAGTTCGCACAACTGTTCCGCAATTGAACGAAGAACAAAGGATTGCGTACGATCGTTTAACACAAGCTGTAAACAGTGGGTCTGGGGGATTTACTTTCTTGATTCTCCTGGGGGTACTGAGAAAACGTTCCTAATTTCATTGCTATTAGCAAAGATCCGATCGCAAAATGAGGTAGTCCTAGCGTTGGCTTCATCTGGAATAGCAGCAACTTTATTAGAAGGCGGACGAACTGCACATTCAGCCTTAAAATTACCATTAAACATGCATATCAACGAAACGCCAGTTTGCAACAATGCCAAAAATAGCGCTATGGCGAAGACTCTCCAAGTATGCAAATTGATAATTTGGGACGAATGCACAATGGCCCACAAGAGGTCGCTGGAGGCACTAGATAGGACGTTAAAAGATTTACGTGATAACCAAAACATTTTTGGTGGAGCTATGATACTGTTGTCAGGTGATTTTCGTTAGACTCTTTCTGTAATTCCTCGATCGACTGTTGCTGACGAAATAAACGCATGTCTAAAATCATCAAATTTGTGGCGGCACGTAAAGACACTACAATTAACTATTAACATACGAGTGTTTTTGCAACAAGATCAAACTGCGACTGTGTTTTCGAAGCAGTTGCTGGATATTTGCAATGGTAAGGTCGCAGTTGACAGCGACCGGATTAATGACTTTTCCCACAGATTTCTGTTACTTCACAGAATCGAGAAAGGAGCCTATTCAGCGCGTTTTTCCGGACATTAAACAACAATATAAAAACCACGATTGGCAAAGTGAACGAGCAATATTGGCAGCAAAAAACAAAGATGTCGATGATCTCAATGCTACCATTCAGAATTTCCTTCCAGGAGAGTTGTTTACGTACAAATCAGTTGACACGGCCACAAACCAGGATGACGTAGTCAACTATCCTACAGAATTTTTAAATTCATTGGACTTGCCTGGACTACCACCATATAATTTGAAATTAAAAGTAGGGTCAGTTGTCATCATGCTGCGTAATATTAATCAACCTCGACTTTGCAATGGAACGAGATTGGTTGTGAAGAAACTCATGAATAAAATCATCGAAGCTAAAATAATCAAAGGAAAATACAAAGGAGAGGATGTCTTAATCCCACGAATACCTATGATTCCAACGGATTTGCCATTTGATTTTAAGAGGTTGCAATTTCCCGTGCGTCTGGCGTTTGCGATGACCATAAATAAATCGCAAGGCCAATCGTTGCAAGTTTGCGGAATAAACTTAGAGTTTCCCTGTTTCGCACATGGACAATTATACGTTGCGTGTTCGCATGTCGGAAAACCAACATACTTATTTATTTATGCATGTGCATTTGGGTCCTTAATGTCAACGTGCATTAGTAACTCTTTATTTCCATCAACTTGGCTCCATCTACTTGGGAACCACTTGGCTCGCCAGGACATGACAATGTGGTGGAAGTACTAGGCGACTCGGACAAATCTGATTCGATCAGAACATTATCAATGTTGAGCTGCTGGCTGTCTTCAATAACATCAATATCTACCGGAACATTCTTGATGTTGGGCTTTTGGTTGTCTACAATAACTTGAATGTAGTGTATGTCTTCGGCCGATAAATTTAATTCACAGAATGTCTCCTCAGATGATGAAGATGGCATTGTAGAAACGTGTTTTGGTTTAGATAGCAGCTTTTGCTTTAATATATTTTTTTGTACTTTTGCCATGTTCAGGCGTATTATTCGTTTTACATTCTTACCACGCTTGGTACAAAATCTGAAGGTAACAGCGATTATGTTGTAGCATTCGTCGCATCTTAATAATAATTTAATACAATCTGGACAGTTATTATTTTTTTTCTGCCGTTCCATCCACTTTTTACAAAACGGACAATGCATTTTAAGGAGTTGAGGGATATATGTATAGCTTCACTATAACTATACTATAGTTGTTTGAATTCTTTATTTTCTCGATGAGAGATGTAGTTCTTCTTCTTTTCCTAACCATGGCCATCGTCAAAAAAGAAACGACAGATGTAGTTTGATAGTTATAGTGTAAATATTTGTCAGTATTCACTCAAAAAAAATTTTCTATGGTAAAATGTCACTTGAAATGTTAACGTCTCTTTGCTGTGCATCTATACTATAATTCTTTAATATTTATAAAAATCTAAAAGCAACAAATTTCAATAAAATTAAAAAAGTTTTATGTCGTGTGTTTGTGACTTACTAAATATGCCTCCAATAATTAGGCGGTGCGAAGTTCGCCGCGTCAGCTAGTTAACAACATAAAAAAATATTTGTACGACGGGTGTATATTCCCGCATATTAACAACATAAAAATAATAATTGTAAGACGGGTGTATATTCCCGCATATTAACAGCATGCCAAATGAACAAATCACATACATTTGATTTGGATCTTGGAATCTTCATATTCAAGAGGAAAATGCAACTCCTCAGAAAAGTTATGGGAGATCTCCACAAAATGACTACAATAAAAAGTGATGATATTAAACATTTGAAAATTGTGTTTCTTCAAATGCACAATTTTCACACAAAGTATTTTCAAACATTTTTCTTGAAGTTGAAAATTTGTATTTTGAAATAACGACGGAGTATTTCCAAAATCTCAAAATTTGTAAAGCGAGATTAAAAGAAGGAGAGCCCGAAATTACGTACAGTTCTCTACAGCGTGATGTGCTGTTAGAAGATTTTACGAAAGAAGAAGAACCAGAAATTTTGTACCGTTTTGACTCGGATTTAAAATGTACAATCTTCCAATCTTTTATCTATCACGCATATATCTGTCTTCTGCTGAGGAAGAAACAGCAGAAGTAAAAGAGGAAAACAAAAACGAAAATGAAGTTGAAATTGAAGAAGAATCACTTGAAGAACTTCATAAACCTTCCAAAACGGAGGAGTCTCAAAATCTCATATCTCTTCCGGCAGGCTCATATTTTGGAGAAATGTGGGAAAGTGAAGTCCCGACGAAATCGATTGAAGATAAGGACAAAGCTGATCATATTGACATGAGAAGGAAGAGGAAATTAAAATTTTACACAAACAAACATTGCCGAAAGTAGCAAAAGAAACAACACAGAAGGAAGATAATAAAATTGTTCAAATCGAAGAAACGGATTCAGTGAAGACATTGGGATTGCAATGGGAACCAAAACGTGACCTCTTTAAGTTTAAAGCAGCAGCTCAACAGATGGAAAAAAGTACAAAAACGGTTGCAGCTTTGAAGGACACAAGAACATCCAAGCTTGGATCCAGCAGCAGTAAGGACGAACGCAAATGCAGCAAGTCTGATGACGATAAATCAAAGAAAAAAGATGAGAAGTCCGGCGACAAAAAGGATAAAGACATTAGTGAACAAAAATCATCTTCAAACAAGACTTTGCAGAAGAATGACAAAGAAAAGTCTTCAGTGAATACATCTACAAAATCGTCGTTCACAGTAAAGCAGACAACACCTTCACGTAATCTTTGGGTATCCGGGTTATCTCCATTAACGAGAGCCAGTGATCTGAAAACTATATTTTCTAAATATGGAAAAGTTATCGGAGGCAAGGTGGTCACCAACACCCGAACTCCGGGTACACGTTGTTATGGCTACGTCACAATGTCATCATCGTCGGATGCCAGTCGTTGCATTGAGCATTTGCATCATACCGAACTCCATGGACGAATTATATCAGTAGAGCGCACTAAAAACGAAATCGGCAGCTCAACAAGTGTCGCCAAAACACGTGTGGATACAACAAAAAAAGATGAAGACAAGAAGATACGAGACACAACTTCTAAGACGAGAGACGACAAACGTAAAACTATTGATACAAAGAAGGACGATGCATCAAAGAAACCCGAAGTGGAGAACGATAAGCAACGCGATAAAGAAAAGGAGAAGAACCATATTAAAAAAGATGTAAAAGTAAAAAAAGACGTACATAAAACTATTGAAATAGCCGAAATAGATCCAGTTGGAAAAGCGGATGAAGTAACAACCATTTGGGAGTTACTAATACCATGGCAGCTTGCGTTAACAAACGAAACGTCGATTACAATCTGCGGTTGGAAGTCACTTTTGTCGCCCGGGAGAATGTTCAAAAATGAACATGTGCGCTATACTAAAGGACATTCAGTACGCATCAATGTATGTATTTAGTTTTATTATACTTAAGAATATTCAAAATATTAGATAAGATATGAAACAGTGTAATTCTCACTATTTTAAAAACACATACAGTCCACTAAAATTAAATAATTACTTTTTCCCTCGGCAATATGTTCAAATATATTGAACAGGCTTATCTTCGCCAATGCTGAGGCAATACAAAACATATATAAACAAACACATAAAAACATATGCATTTATATGCAGCATACATACATATATGAGGCACGTATGCATTAATATGTAATACGCATGCACTCATAAAAAATTTAAAATAAACATATTTACTTAGTTTTGGGCAATTGATTACAAATGCACTTGTGCACTTGAAAGTAATCCCAAACCATACAGCATAAACAATGATAAAAGATCTTGTATGACAGCACACACACACATACATGTATTGCATTGCATAGTTGAAATCAACCCCATGTGGTGTGCCGTACATACACATATACATATTTAACTAGATAAGTAAGGCTTTTAAAATAGTATAATATATAAGGTGTACAATTTTAACAATAAAATCAGAATGAATAAATTCTCACTCGATGAAGGTCTTTTCATTTCCCCCCACCAGTGGTAAGGAATGATAAATCTTTTGTTGAGTTTTTACATGAGTTTTTACGTATGCCGTTTGGTCTTAAGAATGCGCCATCGACATTCCAAAGACTGATTAATACAGCCTTAGATGGTTTTATCGGAAATGTTTGTATGGAGTACTTGGATGATATAATTGCCTTCAGTGCTTCACTTCAAGAACACATGGATGCTCTTGAAAAAGTTTTTTACAGGCTTAATGAAGCAAATTTAAAAGTACACATTTAAAAAACGGAATTTTTAAAGAAAGAAACCGAATTTCTCGGCCATATTGTAACCACAGAGGGAATTAAGCCCAACCCTAATAAAATAGATTTCATTGATAAAACAATTTCTGGGATTAGTTGGCATTTATCAAAACTGTATTAGGGATTTTTCTAAAATTTCTAAACTTTTAACTTAAAAAAAGATAATAAAATCGTAATCAATGAAGAATATATAAACGCTGTAGATACCTTGAAGCTTCTTATAACAAAAGGACCAATTCTAGCATACCCAGACTATGAAAGAAAGTTTACTCTAACCACCGACGCATCAAATGTAGCTCTTGGAGCTGCTTTGAGTAAAGAAGGTCGTACTTTTAACGAACTTGAGTTACATTATTCCACAACGAATAAAGAGTTGCTGGCTATTGTTTGGGCAACAAAATATGTCCGCCCATATTTATATGGTAGAAAATTTTTCGCAAATAGTGACCATAGACCTCTACAATGGCTCCACAATTTGAAGGAACGAAACGCTAAGCTGCAAAGGTGGAAGTGGAAACTTAATGATTTCGATAGTGATGTCAAATATATTCCAGGATATGAAAACCATGTGCGGATGCTTTATCACGTATTGAACTTAACGATTGTTATTTTGGTGATACTTCATCTAATATTCTATTTAAATTAAATTTAAGAAACAGTATCACAACATTTAAATATATTGACTTAACTAGCGATCGAATGAAAGTTATAATAGAGAAATATTTAATTGGTAAAAATACTATAATACTCATGCCTAATGACGCAGATATTGTGAAATTTCAAGATATTTTTAAAACTCTAATCAACAATACAAGACAAAAAATATTGAGAGCTGTTAGATATTGTTGGAGAACAAACACACGATGTCAACGCTATGACAATTTAAATTTTATTAACCACTATAAAAGACTTAAAGTACAGAGTAAGCACAGTATAAAAATGATAAATGACAATGTGAAAGGACGCAATGAATATGAATTAGGGTTGCATTTAGGAATGACTAACAAACTCCGCCTCAACCTTAATTCGTTATGTTAAATACAAATGTTTACAAAAATTTTCATGTTTAATCTTGCCCAAACTTTTGGTTAAACCATCAACTATATTATTGGCTGTAGAAATATGTTTAACATCGATTTCTTTTAATTTATGTTTATCTTTTATGAGATTAAATCTTATCTCTATATGTTTACTACCTTTCTTCGTTGCGTCGTTTGTAGCAAGAAATGCAGCTCCTTGGTTATCGCAAAGAAGAATTGTAGGATTCTGAGCATATTCCTTAAAACCAAGCTCATTTAAAATACCTCGAAGAAACATCAGCACTTTAGTGCCTTGACACATGGCTATATACTCCGCCTCCATCGAACTTAAGGCGACAACATTTTGCTTCTTCGCTTCCCATTGTACTGGCCCGCCACCAAAGGAGACTATAAAGCCAGTAACCGATTTTCGGTCCGTTGCATCAGAAGCCCAGTCTGAATCTGTGTAGCATAAAAAAGAATTATTTCGCACAAAGTGTAAACTTACGTCGTTCTTATATTTCAAGTAACGAAGAACATGTTTTGCAGCAACTAAATGTTCCCTATGTGGATGACTGCAAAATTGTAACAATCTGGAAACTGCATACGCTATATCTGGTCGTGATACTGTAGATAAATAAATTAGTCCACCAATTAAGGGCTGGTACCTCTTTGTATCTTCGCCTGCACAGTTGGGTCTAGTACATTTTTGTAATACACAGCCGCCAATGGAGTAGGGGAAGTGTTAGAATCTGTCATACCCCAGTCATCGAGTAACTTCTTAATGTATGACCTCTGGTGAATTCTGATTTCACCACGTTCGCCTTCTCTCTCGATCTGCATTCCAAGGTAGTGCTGTATGGGACCTCTATCCACAACATTTACGTTTTCGCTTAGTTTGTTTACAATTCGATGCATTGACTCTCTTGAACTGCACGCAACAATAAGGTCATCGACATACACGCCTACTATGTTGATTTCGTTTTGTGTTCTTTTGTAAAACAAGCAGCAGTCCGACTTGCATCTTTGAAATCCAATTCGTAACAAAATTTCGGTAATCTTCTCCGACCAATCTCTTCCAGCTTGCTTTAGCCCATAAATAGATTTCTTTAAACGACAAACGCTATTTGGCTTTTCTGGATTTTCAAATAATAGTGGTTGGCGCATTTGAACTTCTTCTTTTAATTCACCGTTTAAATAAGCAGTTGTAATATCAATGTGGTTTACTAAGAGTGAATATTGAACAGACAACGCCAAGATTAACCTTATGATTAAGTGACGAACAACTGGCGAGTATGTATCAAAATAATCAATTTGTTCCATCTGTGAACAACCTTGAGCTACGAGCCGTGCTTTGTAGTGTAAACCCATTTACAACCTATAATGTTTTTGTTTTCAGGAACATCTACGAGCTCCCATCTGTGGTTGTACTATATATAAGCGATTGATATTCTAGCTCCATAGCTTTTTCCCATTGCTCAGCATATTCATGCTGCAAAGCTTCTTTTACATTGATTGGATCACTCGACACACAAGTGACAGCATTGAGAACATTTCTCCCACGCTCAACAGCAAACATCTTTTTCTGTCTACCAACACGACCGGTTCTAATAATTTTTGGTCTACCTCGTTTTACACGACCAACCGCATTAACAACTATACAATCATCTTCGAAACTGTTATCATCAGAAATATTTTCATTTGGTTAACTATTAACATTTTCGGAATTAACAACAGCAATATCGTGTTCGTTCTCAGCAACTGCATTAGCAGCAACAACATCTTCGGCATCATTAACAGTAGCAATATCATTCACAGCAACAACATCACCAAAGTAATAATTCGTGTAGATTGTGGATTGCTTTTTAAATTCGCTTTGATTTGTGTATGAACGATTAACATTAGTGACCTTGTGTTCATTACAAATCGACTCTTCGAAAAATATAACATCTATGGATATAGTAATAGATTTATTTTCGCTGTTGTATAGACGATAGCCTTTAACACCTTCCGCATAACCAACAAATTTAAGCATTTTGCCTTTTGGAGCAAACTTTGATGGACCGCCTCTTTTGTCTAGTGCGACAGCACTGCAACCAAATATCTTCATATGATTAACACTAGGCTTGCGACCGAACCAGCGTTGGTATGGAACAGAATCTCTTAAAATTTTTGATGGTGATCTGTTTCGTACATATGTAGCCGTATTTACCGCCTCGGACCATAACGTGTAGTAATTTAGACTGCTCTAACATACAGCGTGACATTTCAACGACTGTACGATTAAACCTTTCGGCTATTTCGTTTTGTTCTGGCGTATATGGTGTTGTAGTTCGATGTATGATGCCCTTTTCATTCAGGTATCGCCTAAACGTCTCATTAACAAATTCACGGCCGTTGTCACTTCTAAGTATTTTAACTTTATAACCTGTTTAATTCTCGGCCTTTACAACAAAATCTTTGAACGCACTCAGAGCATCTGACTTATTTTTCAAGAAACTAACGTGAACATATCTTGAATAATCATCTATGAAACTTATGAAATTCATGGAGCCACCCTCCGATTTTATTCTCATTGGACCGCACAAGTCAGTGTGAACAATTTCCAATGGTTTTTTGCTATAAATTTCTTTGTAGTTCTTAAAATTGTTTTTCTTAATTTAGCACAATGCGCAAATCTGACAACTAATATATTCGGACTTATTTAGTTTCTCACAACCTTTAATCATTCCTTTATTAAACAAGCTCTACTGTCGAAATTCATAGGACCAAATCTTTGATGCCATAGTTGTAAATTATTTTTTGAATTTACGCGAACTTGCATCAGTTTATTAGTTTTCCTAATTGTGACTTTTGCTGTATAAATATTATGCAGGAATGCTTCAAAAACTAATTTATTTTGCTTGCTTATAATCGCAGCTCTTCTGCCTCGAAATTCAATTTATTTCCACTCTCTGTAATTTTTGATACAGACAAAATATTAGAGTGTAGTTGTGGAACATAGAACACATCTATTAACGTAATGTCAGTATATTCTGATTTCAATATTACATTACCAATAGCATAAACTTTTATCATCTCGCCCGTTGCGAGCATTACTTCTTCGTCACAAACTCTCAAATTCACGAAGTAAAATTTTTCACAGTACATATAGCTCGATGCACCGCTATTCAATATAAAAGCGTCTCTCTGCTCAAACTGTAAATTTAAACTTAAAATCACGCCATTAACTTTTGGCTTATTTTTGTTTTTGCATTGCGCACTTATAAGACCGCGTGTTCCACACGTGTAGCATCTCACATTTCTAGGTTTAACATAACCTCTAACACTTTTGTTGGGCCTATCTTTTGCTGAATTCACTGCCATTACACGCTCTGATTCAAAATTATCTGAATGCTTATCTTAATAGTTAACTGACCGCCGCTGCTCCTCTTCTAGCAACTTACGTTTTAAGCCGTCCAACAATGGTAATTCGTCTCGAGTCTCGATAGCTACGACGAAGTTGTCCATTTCTTCTGGCAATGAGCATAAAAGCATGATAGATAACAAATCATCTGGTATCGGCGAAATTGAAACCGAACAAGCTTTTTGAAAAGACATACCTTTTTAGCAGGACCACTTGCACTGTATACGTTGGGAAGTTTCTCCCATGCTGATTTGGAAGTCGAACAATTTTTTATATGTAGCAGCTCCGTTGTTTTAACATTCAATGTAATTAAGGCCAATGCTTTACTATCAGCTTTCATAAATGCGACCTTTTCGGGACCTGGAGCTTCCGGACACGTGGCGACCACTGTGTACCAACAATCCGCCGTGATCAAAAGACTCTTCATCAGGACACACCATGATGAGAAATTTTCGCCGTCCAATTTGTCGATGGTAATATTCATTTTAATTACTTTACACTTTACACATTTAACGATGGGACTGGGCCCATAACCCTTGTTAGATATTGTTGGAGAACAAACACACGATGTCAACGCTATGACAATTCAAATTTTATTAACCACTATAAAAGACTTAAAGTACAGAGTAAGCACAGTATAGGAATGATAAATGACAATGTGAAAGGACACAATGAATATGAATTAGGGTTGCATTTAGGAATGACTAACAAGAGCAACTAAAGAGCTTGAAAATGTTAGAGAAAAGAAAAGAAAATATTGGTAATCGTTTTAAAAATAAATATTGTTATCCGAACTACTCAAAAGAAATTAGTAAAATTATTAACGAATATGAATTATGCAATAGGTGTAAATATGATCACATTACCCACAAATTGCCTTTTAAAATCACACCTCCTGCTTACGAAATCAGCGAGAAATTTGTAATTGATTTTTGGTAATGGTAGAAAAGACATTACTTTACTATTGATTACTCACTTTTGATTTGTTTTCTAAATTTGGAACTGCTAAAGAAGTACAAACATTGAATTGGTTAGAAACAAAAAGAGCGCTAATAAAAATTTTTAATAAAGTGGGACCCCCAAAAATATTAAAAATCGACCAAGATCAGAATAAATAATGTTAACATTAAGAACTGGTGCGAGCAGCTAAATATTCAAATAGAAGTAACCACTGGCAAGACTGGCATTGCAGATATCGAACGTCTTCACAAAACCCTTGATGAAAAACTAAGAATAATTAATAGCTCGGATGATAAAGAATTAAAGTACATTCAAATCGAACAAACACTTTTTACATACTACCATAATATAATACATACATTCTACAACCGGTTAAATCCCATATAACATTTTCTTCAATCACCTAGCACCGAAATTTAATGCTCAACTTATTTTTTTGTATTGTAAGTTTGTCGCTTAAATCTTTTGTTTCGAAATTGAAACTGTACAAATTTTCTTTATTGTAAATTAATTTAAGCAACAGTTATAGCATATAAACTAACTAGGAGAAACATATGTACATATAATATACTTCTTTGTTGTATTATTTTACCACTGTATGTTCGGAGGATGGAGTCATGTGTAGAAGT
Source organism: Bactrocera tryoni (assembly GCF_016617805.1). Taxonomy (NCBI): domain Eukaryota; kingdom Metazoa; phylum Arthropoda; class Insecta; order Diptera; family Tephritidae; genus Bactrocera; species Bactrocera tryoni. The sequence goes on along the minus strand of NW_024395835.1, from coordinate 1,215,339 downwards.
TCACGCAAGTGGGGAAAGTTCTCTGATCGCCACTCACTTGGGAGTGGTCAGAAACGATTCTTTTACACATGGCTCAAGCAGCTCACTACTTCCGTTCTTTGACCATGTATCCTCTGGCTAATGTGAGAAGGCTAAACATCCCCCACATAGGGTTGTGCGCTGGGTTTGGGACCCGCCACGTAAAAATCAGTACCAATGAAAAGGAAAAAGCAGCCTCGGATGAGAGACCCCCCTTTTGATATAACATTGACTCGGACCACTATCTTGTTGCAGCCAAGATTAGCACCCGCCTCTGTGCAGCAAAAAACGCACGCCAACAAACACAAGAAGGGTTCGACGTCGAGAAGCTGCGATCACAACAGACAGCCGAACGATTTTCTAATCGGCTTGCACTCCTGCTCTTTGAGAGCACTCGTCAACAACTCGGTATAAGGGAACTGTGGGACGGCTTTTCAAACTCCTTACGTACAGCTGCAACCGAAACCATTGGTTTTCGGAAAGTGCAAAAGAACAGCTGGTACGACGAGGAGTGCCGTGTCGCAGCGGAGAGAAAACAGGCTGCCTACCTCGCAACGTTACGATCGACCACAACCACAATGCGGGATGGGATAGATACCGAGAGTTGAAGAGGGAAGCGAGACGCATTTGTAGACAGAAGAAGAAAGAGGCCGAAATGCGTGAGTATGAAGAGCTTGATAAGCTGGCCGACAGGGGTAACGCTTGAAAATTCTACGAAAAAATGTGGCGGCTTACAGAAGGTTTCAAGACCGTAGCATACTCTTGTAGAACCCCCAAAGGCTTTGAAGTCGTAGATAATTTCGTCTATCTTGGAACCAGCGTAAACACCACCAACAATGTCAGCCTAGAAATCCAACGCAGGATAACTCTTGCCAACAGGTGCTACTTCGGACTGAGTAGGCAATTGAAAAGTAAAGTCCTCTCTCGACGAACAAAAGCTAAGCTCTATAAGTCGCTCATAATTCCGGTCCTGCTATATGGTGCAGAGGCTTGGGCGATGACAGCAACCGATGAGTCGACGTTACGAGTTTTCGAGAGAAAAATTCTGCGAAAGATTTATGGTCCCACGGCGAATATCGTATTCGATGGAACGATGAGCTGTACGAGATATACGACGACATTGACATAGTTCAGTGAATTAAAAGACAGCGGCTACGCTGGCTAGGTCATGTTGTCCGGATAGACGAAAACACTCCAGCTCTGAAAGTATTCGACACAGTGCCCGCCATGGGAAGCAGAGGAATAGGAAGACCTGTACTCCATTGGAAGGACTTGGCTTCGCTTGGAATATCCAATTGGCGCCACGTAGCGAAAAGAAGAAACGACTGGCGCGCTGTTGTTAACTCGGCTATAATCGCGTAAGCGGTGTCTACGCCAATTAAGAAGAAGAAGAAGAAGACCATGGGTGAAAGGATGTGTTTTACTCCACTTGGCGAATGTGAGGGAGAGACTGCAGGCAACTGTAGGCAAAGTACGACGGATTTTGAGGAGCGATTGGGGTCTCGGACGTCGTGCTGTCCGCACCATATATCGTGGCTTGTCTGTGGCCTGTGCCACTTATGGAGCCCCTGTATGGTGGGAGACAGCCACGACTGTCTGTGGGTCTCAAAAGCTCCTCTCAATCCAGCGTTGCATGATGCTTGCTTGTTTGCATGTATGTCGCACCGTGTCAACGGATGTGATGCAGGTCTTGTTAGGTGTATCCCCTCTTGACCTGATTGTCATACAGCGTGCTGTTGCATTCACGTTAAGAAGGAGCTTGAGTGTGTCATTGCTGCGGAATGACTGGATTTCCGACGATGATGTGAAGAGGGAGGGATGTCTATGGAGCAAGAGGCTCCTAGATGATAGGGTTAGGTGTAGGTGGCAAGAACGTTGGGACAATAGTCCTAACGGCCGAGTGACGTACGAGTACATTCGGGACGTGGGGTTCGTTGAGGATAACCCAGACTTTAGATTTTGTCTGAGTCTGGGTTTCCTGCTTACGGGGCATGGGCCTCTGAATGCGTTTTTGCATCAGAGGCACCTTTCGGATACGTCGGGAAGTTTTTGTGGGGCGGGGTTTGAAAATTGGTCGCACTTAATTGCGGAGTGCCCGATGTACTCGGACATTAGGGATCTGGGTGGTATGGGGATTAGCTGGACTGATGGACGATTAAATGTTAGTGGTGTGATCTCCACTAGTCGGAATACCGAACAGTTAGGGTCGTTTGCGCGTGAATTATTTAAGCGGCGAAGGCGGTTAGCTGGAATTAGGGTTTAGTTTTTGTTTGATTGGTGTGAGTATGTGATGTATGTATGGGGTTCAACCCCTGGCCACCAGTCCAGAGGCGTATGGAAGCGCAACTGGTAGTAGTTTCGGCTACGAAGTCTGACCGGAGACTTAATTGTGGTACCACGGGGAGCAGGAGCCCTTGGAAGTAACTCCAACCTACTCATGCGGACTGGCCCCTCGGGGAGTATCGTGGTGGTTGTGGTTAGAACCTAAATCGCGGGAAGAACTGACTTTGTCAGTTGAATGTGGAGTTGCATTGCAACCGGGTGCCGGACCCAAAGCACGGCAGAGGTTTTAGATGGGCCTCGAACCCTACCAAGGTGGTTAGTGTGTCCATTCCACACTGCCAATTGGTACTGAAAATGCTTAGCATTCTCAGGGCGCTGATCAACGCATTGACTTGATCCGCTGTGCTTTTGAGCGCCGTGGAGTAAGGCTGTCGTCAGCAGGTGCCCACGAAAAACACACCGGGCGTTGTTAACAATGACGTGGGAGTCTAGTCGCGAGTGCGATGTCAGTTTGTTTGATGACAGGAGATATTTCGTCGTGCTTTCGATCACTACTAGACTCATTTGTCCTGCTTCCTTATCTAGTCTGGAGGAAGCAGAACTAACGGCGCGGTTGGTAAGGCCAATGATATCAATATCATCGGCATACGCCAGCAGCTCTTATAGAAGATTGTACCTTTTCGATTAAGTCCTGCAGCTCTAAATAATAGGTTGTCAAGAAAGTCTTGCAGTATTTTCGCTAGTTGGCGCTGAAAGCGCGTAGTTCTAGTTTTATTCGTTGCATCGGGTCATGCTATACCTTTTTTGGAAAGCTTATTTCACGCGATAACACGTGTTTGATTGATTGTCGTTTCTTTTAAGTTAAGCATATTTTACAGTACTTCTACGATAAAGGCAAACATGCATCCCAAGCCGCCGATAAAATTTGTGCAGTTTATGGACCCGATACAGTTTCCATTTCCACCGCACAACGATGGTTTCAACGTTTTCGTTCTGGTGTAGAGGTGGTCAAAAATGCGCCTCGCTCCGGAAGTCCTGTCGTCGAAAATTGCGATAAAGTCGCTGAATTGGTCGAAAGAGACCGGCATAGTAGCAGCCGTAGCACCGGTCAAGAGCTGGTCCTGAGTCATTAAAAATTCATTCCAATTTTAATAAAAAAAAAACAATCAATAAAAATACCGCAACACTTTTTTGACAACCCATTGTTTTCTCCAGCAGCAGATTGAAGAAGTGGCGTGATATTGAGTCGCCTTGTCTGAAACCTCGTTTGGTGTCGAACGGATCGGAGAGGTCCGGAGAGGAGGTAGTTGGCACAGATTGTGGGGTTTTTTTAAATCTCGACAGCGATTTCTCTCCTGCCGATGTGGATAGGGTATTGGGAGCCTGTTCTGCCGAGGTGTTAACAGCGGTATCTGTCAGTAACCAGCCCCAGCCCCTTCAGGCTCTGTTCAAGGAGTTTGCATTGGGCGCAAGACTAGTAATCTTCAAAGATGCGTCCGTGTTTTCTGGGGCCGACAAAGCAAAGGGAGCTGGAGTAAGTGCATAGCCACCGAGGGTATACCCGCCCCTGTTTATTTACTACACATAATGTGCTGGTAAAACATAAAGGAAACGAATTTTGTATGAAAAAAATGACAACTACAGTAATAGTAATATTTATGTTACTATATTGGGCAATAGCGGGCCTCACGACTTAGGAAAGGAAGTTGTGATGCTCAGCGTAGAGAACCAGACGCGAAAAAGTTCATCGCTACTATCGGAGCAAGGCAGTACGCCGCAGGCGAAAGCAGTGAAACCACGCGTCGGCCAGATGATTGAGTTTGGCGATGGAATTCAGACGTTGATAGAAATGATGCGCCTACCACAGCGAACAATCAATTGGCGAAGAAGACATTGCCAATGCTAATCGCATGTAAATAAAAGATCGAGGAGATTTTCATAAAGGCTCAATCCGAGGCATTAGGGCGGCATACGCAGGCACACAAACAGCTGTGCTAAGCCTCCTTGCCTTACAGACTAGACTACTTATTGAAGCCAAAAAAATTAAAAAATGCTTACGGTGCTTGGAGTACGGCCGTTTGGCGAGAGCCTCGTCAGACGATAGAAGTCAGTGCAAACACAAATATGGGGAGAAAGAGCACTTCGCGGAGACAGCTCTTACCATCAAATAGGTAGCAAGAAATGCCTTCTTTACCAAGAAGCGTGTAAAATATGAGAGTTTTACAGCTCAACCGCAATCACGGCGAAGCAGCTCAAGCCATGCTTACGCATACAGTGTTTGAGCACCGACGTGACAATAGTCAGCGAACATTATAAAAACATTAGCGCAGCAACGTGGACCTCCGACTAACGGCAAAGCGGAAGAGCTACCAACAGGACAAGCTTACTACAACTGGGAAAAAATTTACGGAATAAAGTTTTGTAACGGCTACATTCCGTTGATCGTCGCACAAAGAGAATATGAAGAGATCCTTGATCCCCTGATAAAAGAAATGTCCAACACTACAATGAACGTTGTGGCATATGACTTCAATGCATGAGCAGTGGAGTGGGGGAGCATTTACACAAATAGACGAGGAGAAGCTCTTCTTAAGCCTTTTCGGTGCTGAACACCGTTTTGCTAAATACCGATAACAGAAACTTATTCCATAAAAACGTAGTTCTGTAACTGATATTACGTTCGCTATCATCTCTCTATTGCGGTTGTGTATATGGCAAGTGAGCGAATGTATCCGCGTAGTGACCATTTGGCAATTTTATTTGAAATTGACAAAACGCATAAAATACCTAAGTCCCTCAAAAAGGTTGAAACCAGAGGATGATACACTTGATGTGGAAATATATATATTAATGCTTGTTGACAAATACCGAACAGAAGGCTGAATACCTAGTTAAACATGCCAGATCTAGAGTCAACCGGCTTCAACTTGTCCTTGCGAAGAAATGCCTGGCGGCGGTTGCGCAAGGAAAATAAAGAGATATGGGAGACGAAGCTAGGGTTCAGAAGGTAGGCGTCCTATCTTCCCAAGTCCCACATACGCTAACACTGGCAGCGCATGCGCGAGTAGGATGAATGGCATGCACGGTTCAGTCTGAAATATGACTGTATCCTTCAAAGATTCCCCCTCTCACAACAAAATAAAGGTGATAATATCATGATTGGAGTGTGTAAAGTTGTACATGCATACATACATATACATATGTATATAGTGACGTATTCTGCCATACACACACGGTTTACAAAATTTGTTTATAGTATTTTGGTCTTAGTGCTCTAAGTGCTCTGAGTGCGGCTGTGGCAAAACTGCATTGTTTGCAGTTTTGGTAGCAAAATTTGTTTACAGTATTTTGATCTTAATGCTCAAGTGCTCTGAGTGCGGCTATGGCAAAACTGCTTTGTTTGCAGTTTTGGTTTATATGTATTTCAACAGAAAGAATTTAGATTCATTCCTGCGGATGATTAAATGTAAATTTAGTCTTAAGTCACCATCTAACAAATTAAGGCGCACTCAAATTTTAAACAATTTTGAGTTTTTTTATTTTTATGGCATAGGTCAATGTTATCAGAAACAAAAAAACCACGCTTATAGACGCCCACGCGACGGTCAATATCGTGCTAAGTTCTAACAGAATCTTCGACAATAGTGCGACACCGTGCAACGCAAAGTCTATCACGGAATAGATAAAACCTGAATAAAAATCAGAAAGACGCTATAGAGTTCGGGAGAGGACGTAAATCCAAAAGGTTACTTCAATAAAACCGCGAAAGTGCTGCAGTGCAACCAAATTAAAACATAAAATAAATAAAATTAAGAAATCAACAATTAAAAATTTCAACATAGTAAAACAAATTAAGAATAAAACAAATAAAATTAAGAAATCAACAATTAAGAATTTCAACCAAGTAAAATAGATTAAGAAACAACATTGTTCATAAATATATGAACATTAGAGTGATTCAAAAAAAAAACTTTTTTTTTCGTTTCGTACTTGGAAAAATAGGTTCTTAGACACCTCTAAGAAAGCCTCTCCAAACATGAGTTTTTAATTGTAACGGGGCATACAGTTTTCTATTTTTTTCTTATTATCAGATAAAAAATTTATATCTCGCTTCCAACTACTTGAAAAAATATCTTGTTCCTTAAATTTTTTAGGAAATTGAATGCTCTACAAAAAAAGGTCTACTATGATTTTCTCGTAAACCCAACCGTTTAAAAGATATTACCGCTTGAAGTTTGATTATTTTTGGGAAAATTTTTTATTTCTTATGAATTTTATAACTCAATGAAAAAATCTAGGTGTCTAGGAATCTATTTTTCAGAGTATCAAACGAAAAATTTTTTTTTTTTTTTTTGATCCACCTTAATATGCATTGATGTTTGACGATGAATATCTCGTAAACGCTTAACTTAATCGAAAAATCATAGGAGACCATTTTCATAGAGCAGTAAATTTCCTACAAAATTGTGAGTTTCATCATTTATAATAAGCACTAAGCATGCACACATATACATATGTACCTAGTTAAGAGATTAGAATTAATAAATTTATTGACGAAACAAATTTAAATAAAGAATTTCAGAGTCAAACGTGAACTCTCACAGTACGGATTAAGAATAAGTGTTTTTCTGTACATTTTGGTCCTTCGATCCTCTTTTTGAAAAATAATCGAGCAAGTGCAAGTACTAGAAGCCTCTTAAAAGAAAAAGAGCATTACTTAGCCAAATAAAACTAAATGTAAGCCGGAATTGCAAAGGCTATATATATAAAAATTACTTTTCGTAAAAGTTAAAAAAAAAGTTTAAAAGCGTCCTTGTGGCTATAACAACAAGAACAGTGCAAAAAAAAAATATATACATACTTATATCTACAAAAACCAACTGAAAAAATCTTAAGCTTTTTTGAGATTGAAGAGTTCTAAACGTTGGACTCACTAGTATGCGCAACTAAAAGCAAATTGCCTGTGCTATCTCGGTTTTAAAAAATTCCGGTTAAAAAAAGAAAAACGTCCGTTCGCGGGTATAGTCTTTAATACAATAGCATTCTTTATTTCAATAGTTCATTAGTTAGCCTAAATCTTAACCTAACGGCTTAGACTAGAGGTAAGTATGTATACAAAAAGTGGTAAGTACGTAGTTCTAATTCAATTCAGCAATCTTAAGTTCATGGTAATAGCTTATTCTAATACATAGGTAGTAGATGATAGTTTTGGTAATATACTACAAAAATTGAAAGTATTTTACATGATGTAAAACATTTTATAATGTATTTAAATATTTCAACAAATTTATGTCTTAAAAAAACAATTTTTGATTTATAAAGTCACATGACGCAACACCGGCCACCTTGACAGGATCATGATCCTTCAACTTCGACAGGCAGCAGGGCGAGCTTGTGAATAGGGCGCTTAATGGTGCCTGCCTTGGTTGCCACGTCTGTCACTCGCACCTTTCCGTCTCGTCCTTCTACGGTTGCGGCGATTCGTCCTAATGCCCACTGCTGCGGTGGCGTGTTGTCTTCGTGGACGAGATCGCCGGGCTGCAGGTTGCGTTTTGGGTGCAGCCATTTGTTGCGCTCCTGAAGACTGGGAATGTACGTTTTAGACCACTGTCGCCAAAACTGTTGCTTGAGACAGCAAACAAGTTGCCATCTCTCGCAATAGCGAATCGGGTCCGTTGACACTTGTGCCGGTGGTAAGGCTCGGAGGGAGCACCCTATTAGTAGGGTGTGCTGGAGTCAATGTTTCGCCGTCGTTGGGATCATGGCTATTTGCCAGATACAATTCATCTGAGGGTTTTTCTGAAGAGTTGGTTGGTTAGGAACATTTTTAATTTGGCCAACAGCTAAAAAGATCGAAAAATGTTTCAGCACCTAAAAGGATATTCACTTTTTGTTTGTGGAATTCTGTGTCCGCCAATTCAATATTGTGCAAATTTCCAACACTAAAACTGATGTTATAGTCTGGATGATTTGCCGAAATGTATCGCTTTACGCGGGATTCCGCCGAAAATTCATAATTTATTAACCGCGACTTAACAAAGCGCGCTTAGTTTTGACCCCACTTTTGTATTGGAATTGCCAATTCCAATTGCGCTTAATTTTTGTGCTGACGTCGGATCCGCAGCTTCTGTGCCAAGTCCTCCGTCATAAAGTTGACCTGGGAGCCTGAGTCAGCAAAGCTCTCGCAGGCAGGTAAGCTCCACAGCTGGTCCTCACTAAAATTACTTATGTTGCTAACATTACCGACTCGGATGAGTGCAACGGGGAAAGAGACTGGATACTGGTGCAACATTGGTTTATTTGGTTTTCATCGCCCAGCGATAGCAATTAATCAATTACCGCTGACACTTCGTCAATCATTGAACGCAATGAAGGCGCAGAAGGCTTTGGGATTGTTGGCAGCTCAAAAGTTTAGATATTGTATTGAAAAATATTAAACATTTATTATCATAAACTTTTGAGACTTGCCGGCGTTTTTCGGATAATTTTCATCCGACATCTGAAACGCTTTAACTGTTCCCAGAGCCTCTCCAGATGAACAATTTACCAAATGGTTAAATTTTTCTATATCCGGGATATTTGGATCGTTATGAATCAAGCTCTCGAACAAACTCATAAAATTTTTTGAATTCTGAATAATCTCCCTTGAATTTTGGCAAATTCATTAATTTTGGGGCCTTGAGCTGTGAGAAGCTACAAAAGATATTTCCCGCAAATTAAAGATTTATTTTCGCTATGTAAAATTGACTTTATCATGGACTTCGTTTCAACGATGATGTCCTTTAACTCCCTTCGGGCCATGTCGTTCTTCAATCTTCTTCACTATGTGAATTTAATATATCGAGACGACATTCCAATTCGATTGGATCTAAAGACATAGTCTCTTCGAGCTGGCCCGTTTTAATGCGCAAAATACTACTATTCGCAACCGTTCTTTGACGTTTTAGCGATTTTAAGTCCGTCAACTCCTTATTTGGAGACAAGTTTGCTTGTTTAATTAAATTTCCGAAAAAAATGCTATGTAGGTTGGCAACAGATACATATATGTATTAAGAATCGATAACGAAAACGAAAAAATGTATATATATCGGTTCCCAAATATACGAAAGTCAAACCAATAAGGTATTAGAAATGAACAATAGCAATAAAGGTTGGCAACAAATATATTTGGAATCGGTTACGAAAGCGAGAACGTAATAACGTAATTTAATCCAATTCGATAGGATCTAAAGACATAGTCTCTTCGAGCTGGCCCGTTTTAATGCGCAAAATACTACTATTCGCAACCGTTCTTTGACGTTTTAGCGATTTTAAGTCCGTCAACTCCTTATTTGGAGACAAGTTTGCTTGTTTAATTAAATTTCCGAAAAAAATGCTATGTAGGTTGGCAACAGATACATATATGTATTAAGAATCGATAACGAAAACGAAAAAATGTATATATATCGGTTCCCAAATATACGAAAGCCAAACCAATAAGGTATTAGAAATGAACAATAGCAATAAAGGTTGGCAACAAATATATTTGGAATCGGTTACGAAAGCGAGAACGCAATAACGTAATTTGATCGGAAAATGTCCGAACGAAAATTGACAAAAATTGCGAAAAACAAACCGATAATTGTAAAAACGGATCGAAAAAATTACGAAAATTATAATAATTTAATTTTGCAATTAAGAATTTATCACCTTTATTTCAAAATAAAGGGCTACCGCAAAATCCCAGAATCCCTTGTTCACTTTGAATTCGTATATGTAAGTCACAATATACGTAATAATAAGTATATGTATGTATATATATTTATACACTATTAATCAAATGTAATATCTATAAAGTGAAAAAGGGAGAGCCAAAAACTGAAAGTGCACTTGTTTTGATGTTTGCTTTTTTTTTTGTTTGTACTGCTTTCAGTAAATCGCACTCGTTACCTGGTGCGTCGGGTGTTTGCGTTTTGCAACGGATGGTTTATACTGCCACTTTCGCTTTTACCGGTTATTTTGATTGCGGCACTTTCAACAGTTTTTGAACAGTTCTCTAACGGCTTTTTCCAACTATTAATTTCTTCGTACGCCACTTTAAACAGAGTTTTTAAAAGATTTTATACCGGTTTTTTGTTTTGTTTTTAGTTATACACTAACGTACATATACCTACTATATGTCTTAATATATAAAAATCCAGTGTCCGTGTGTATGTTCCGAATGAACTCAAAAACGAGTCAACTGATATTCATGAAAGTTGGCATATACTATGCATGTAATTTGGTCCAACTTAGATGATAGGATAGCTTACATCTCAATTTATACTCGCAATATTACATTATTGCAAATTATTTGTATTATTTGTTAGCTCAAAAAGATTCTAACAGATGTCGCTAATTATTAATTGGATTGAGTAAGTATCAGAGAACGTATAATATAGAGAAGGTTCAACTACGGACAAGCGTGTGAACTGTCAAGAGCTAACAAAATCCTATTAGTGGATTTCACCACTTTTGGCTCAGAAGGAGAAATTTTAACAGAAATGAGTGAACAGAGCTGAGAATTCAATGAAAATTATGCTCAGAAATATACACTGCTTTTACAGACGCATGTTGGCCTCTTGGCTTATATTTTTATACGTTTACATGCAATCATATCATTATCATTTTGCGAATTTTTATGAATTCATGCAAAATTGATAACATTATTATAAAATTATGCAATTTCCACAACAATATTTGTAGTGAACGTGCAAATTAAAACTACCTTTTCAAATATTTCTTATCTTTAATAATATTATATAATTTCGTATGCATGTACTTATATGTATGTATGTATATGCTATGTGCTATATATATGTACATATATATGAAATATTATCGTAATATCCTAAAATCATAATATATTACAATAATAATATATGTATGTAAGTATGTAAATCATACCTCTTATCATTTCAAACTTTCATACGCATCTATCCTGCAGATATGTATGCAAGTACAAATCAATTTCAAATCAAAATATTATCATTTATTAGAAGTTAAAAAGGCGCGCGCTGCTCTATATTTGCGTACACACATACTTACATACATATGTATGTGCGTATGGCATTCTCACACAAATAATATATGCGTACGCATGTAAATCAAAAAATACAAACATTCTTCTGGAAAAAAACAATAGTCTCAAAAATCATCATACATACTTACAATACGAGTACACATGTAAATATGTGCGTATGACATTCCCACACAAACAATGCATACACAACATACATACTCACATGCGTTCACATGTGGATATGTCACCCGCAAAAATTACAAATATTGTTTTACAAAACCAACAATCGTTTGAAAAAGCATCAGAAACCAATATGGCAGCCAAATTGCCGACGTCAAAATTTATAGTAAATTACCCAACAACAAAATGTTCATTCATGAACGCAAACGTACTTTCAAAAAGCATATTCGATTCATTCATAAAAGCAGACGCCATTTCATCTCCCCGAGCATGCCTTGCCTACAAGCGTCTTTTCGCGACGATTTCAAAAGCTAAAAATCATAAATTGAATATATTTCTGAAATGTATGAGAAGGAAAAAGTGTCAACCCCGCAAATATAAGTATTAAAAAATATTAAAATAAAATAGACAACATAGTTTATTTGTCGATTTTCAATTCAAGAAATGTTTCAAAGAAAATATTCAATATTCCTCTGATTCATGTGTACAGTCAATACCGGCTAAGTAGTACTCCGCTTAAATGAAAATCAAATCCCTCCCTCATCACTCTTAACAGCCTATATCATATCCTGCTGCATCTCACGGTTTGTTTTTTGAAATACATAGAAATTATTGTTTTAAGTACGACTCGTTTAAGTATCCGCAGTCGCTTATGAGCCATATTACATTTTTATTTTTAACAAACCAAAAAATTCGGTATCTTTGATTGTGGCACATAACCAGGATTGACTGTATTTGTAAAGGAATGTGAAAAATATTTTGTAATTCAGAAATATTTTTACGCAGCTGCATCGTTATGTATGCGGCAACGGAAGCGGTGACAATCGTTTGATTTTTTTCGGTACAGCTCGGATTTTCTACCAACAACAGTGACTTTTTGACAAAACGTGAAGTTCGGCCATTGCAATGCATTGGTTGTCCGTGACAACGGAGTTTATGTATGAAACAATGGGTGTATATATTTACACATAAAGTTCGGTGTAGACAAATTTACAAACATTATGCGAATGATATGGATATGATATGGATGTGAATATGTGAACTTTATGCGTACGGTTTTTTAAAATCTGTTTACATGTACACATAATTATATGCATATGACTTGGCTTTTTAAGATTTTATCAAAACTTCTAATGACCAAAGTAAATAAATACATACACATATACATATGTATATAACTTAATAAACCTATATTAATTATAATTATATTAATTAAATATTTTAGTAATAATACAAACTTTACACTTTATTATACATTTCAACAAATTTAATGGAATTTATTATTAAATAGGTCAAATTGCACATACATACATACATACTAATGAGCTTCGTTATCAAATATATGGAGAATATATGTACATATGTACATATGTATATAAATGATATCCATAGCCTTTTGCGCATTGTAAACATGCGAATCTGTAAGCGTACATTGAAATTAGCATTATTTTTCTCATTTAACACTGAAAATGCTCAATTCTGCTATTTTCGACGCTCCTGCTAAATATTGGTGAAATCCGCTTATAGAAAATAGTACCCCTATTTTTGCGGTGAAATCCACTAATAGAAAAGAGTACCCCTCCAAAAAATGAATTATCGTAAGTTTGGCAACGCGGTGAACCTTCTCTATATTATACTTCTTCTTCTTCAATTAAATTAAATTAAATTAAATTAAAAGTTTATAATTTTCAGCTGTCACAAAAACAACACGGACAACACCGACAACACTGAACGCTTCTTCTTCTTCTTAATTGGCGTAGACACCGCTTACGCGATTATAGCCGAGTTAACAACAGCGCGCCAGTCGTTTCTTCTTTTCGCTACGTGGCGCCAGTTGGATATTCCAAGCGTAACCAGGTCCTTCCCCACCTGGTCCTTCCAACGGAGTGGAGGCCTTCCTCTTCCTCTGCTTCCCCCGGCGGGTACAGCGTCGAATACTTTCAGAGCTGGAGTGTTTTCGTCCATTCGGACAACATGACCTAGCCAGCGTAGCCGCTGCCTTTTAATTCGCTGAACTATGTCAATGTCGTCGTATATCTCGTACAGCTCATCGTTCCATCGAATGCGATATTCGCCGTGGCCAACGCGCAAAGGACCATAAATCTTTCGCAGAACTTTTCTCTCGAAAACTCGCAACGTCGACTCATCAGTTGTTGACAACGTCCAAGCCTCTGCACCATATAGCAGGACGGGAATTATAGGCGACTTATAGAGTTTGGCTTTTGTTCATATCGAGAGAGGACTTTGCGCTTCAATTGCCTATACTCAGTCCGAAGTAGCACCTGTTGTAAGAGTTATCCACCGTTGGATTTCTAGGCTGACATTGTTGGTGGTGTTTTACACTGGTTCCAAGTATAGACGAAATTATCTACGACTTCAAAGTTATGACTGTCAACAGTGACGTGAGAGCCAAGTCGCGAGTGCGACGGCGACTGTTTGTTTGATGACAGGGAGATATTTCGTTTTGCCCTCGTTCACTGCCAGACCCATTTTCTGTGCTTCCTTGTCCAGCCTGCTTCCTTGTCGGCAGCCTGGAAGATGGTACCTTCTCTGTTTAGTTTTGCAGAACAGGTTGAAGAAGTCGCACGATAGGGGAGTGGCCTTGTCTGAAAATTTAAAACACTGAACGCTTACCAAAATTAAATACCAACAAGGCAGTATTGTATGCGGCAGGTAGTTAACTACATTACCCTATGTGAATGAAATTCGATGGTCACAGGTACGTGTGTATACAGGAATAACTATTTCTATTTAGGAGATGCATGTAAGTTAATACCACCAGTTCACATTACATGAACATGTTCTTTATCTGTCATAAATATGTAACATGACACTTACGACCCATATGGTCCGTATTAAGTATCCGTAAGTAACATTATGTGTACTTTGCTAATACTGTCCGCCTTAGGTGGTCCAAAAATGTAACTCATAGATTGTAAGATGAATCTTCCCACTTGTAACATATGTCCTACATATGTCCTATCTCAAGTTGATTGTAGATATACTTCCTAGAATGTAAGATTAATATTTGTATCTAGGCGTAAGAAAAATATTTCATTTAAAAAGGGAAAAAAAAGAAAGCGAGGCAGTTGTCACGAAACCTTAACCGAATATTTAATTGGCGATCCTGCCAGGAGATGAAATAATCTCTGGCGGACCAAAATGTAACAATAAATTTCGGCGGTAACCATTTAAGGGGACAAAAAATCCCCGTGTTACCGTTTGAAAAACAATCAAGTATCCTCAATTGAGGAGAAAAGTAAAAAAAAAGTTAAAAAAAACGCTAAGTCCAAAAAGAGACACAGAATCAAAAAAATCTCAGCCACTTAGAAAATTATTGAAAAAATTTCGAGTGTGTGTTTGTGCCTACTGGCAATCGAACGCGCCTCATCTATACGGATTACGAGCGAAAAACAAGCTAACGTACGCGTTACAACAATTGAAAAAATAAGTAAAATTGAGAAACAAAAAACTACAACAGTTTCACAAATAAAGTGATTTTAAAATGTGAATTGAAAAACCAAAAACTGAAAGTGAAAATTTTTGAAAATTTCAAACAAATAGAAGAAAGTGCGTGGATCTATAAACTATCCACATAAAAACAAATAAATAAAAAAAATTCTGTAAATCAGACATTTCACCAAAAAACTGATTTCATTTAAACCTCGCACACGGCCGCCAACGACGACCATTGCACAACCAACCGCCAAAATTCGACTTAAAAAGCAACAGCAACAGCAAAGTCAACAATAGCCGCAACAGTAGTAACAGCAGTAATAGCAACAGTAACAACAGCAGCAGTAGAAGCAGCAACATACAATTAGTTGTAAGTAAGGCTTATACATATGTATTTATTAATTAAATTAAGTATAAAAATTGTTTATTGTGAGTAATAATTTGATTCATGAAACTCACAAATATATATATAAAAAAAAAACAAACAAAACCGAAAAATAAATTTAAAGGAAAAAAATATAATTCTTTGGGAGCAGAAACTCCTGAAGTGCCTGCCGAAGATTTTTCCGGCAATATTTTATTAAAAAAAAAATATTTTGGGACAAAAAGGTCCTAAAACGCCAGCCGAAGTTCATACCGGCAAAATAAAACAAAAAAATAATGGAAAAATATATAAAATAAATATAAATATATAAAAATTCAAAATTTATATTACTTTGAACAAAAAAGTCTTAAGGCACCAGCCGAAGAAAGTACCGGCAATACTAAAAATAAAAAAATACTGTAAAATTGTGGAGCAAAAAGTTCAACAACGCCAGCCGAAGATTTTACCGGAATAATAAAACAAAAAAGAATGGCGAAAAGCCAAATAGAATATAAAAATACTAAAATTAAAATACTTGGGACTAGAAAATCCTAAGACGCCAGTCGAAGATAATACCGACAATAAAATAAAAGAATATGCTCCAAAAAAGGAGGTACTAATATATTATATAAATAATTTCAATAATTGGGGTACTCACAAGCCATCGTAAAGCATCGTAAAATCGTAAAATTATAAATTTTTACACTTGCTTAAAAAAAAAAAATGTTGTTAGATTTCATACAAAAATGAGTTTACACATTTACAATTCTCAATGTTATGTTTTCGAATCGTTATAACTTATAACTTTATGCGACTTGAGAAAACCCTAAATGTAAAAGAAAAATTACTGAAATGAATTCAGGCAATAGCCAATAAAAGATGTCACACTTCCATCAAAAAATAGTTAACAAAAATAATAAAAAATGTATCAAAGTATATTTAAGAGTCAAAATTTAAATAAATTAAGATTTCAGAAATAGTACTGTTCAAATTGATAAAATGTCTATGGCCTCACGTACTGCTATATCCATTTACGAATCCCTTCAATTTAGAGGTGGGGGAGTTAATACCACCCAGTTCACATTGCATGAACATATTCTTTATCTGTCATAAATATGTAACATGGCCACTTACAAACCCATATGGTCCGTATTAAGTATCCGTAAAGTAACATTATGTAGTACTTTACTAATACTGTCCACTCACCTTAGGTGGTCAAAAAGTGTAACCCATAGATTGTAAGATGAATGTTCCTACTTATAACATATGTCCTACATATGTCCACTATCTCAAGTGGATTGTAGATATACTTCCTAGAATGTAAGATTAATATTTGTATCTAGGCTTAAGCAAAATATTGTATATAAGAAAATGTAATAAAGAAAACGTGGCAGTTGACCACAGGCAGTTGACCACAGGGAGTTGCCCTCGGCAGTTCACCACGGGCAGTTGCCCGTAGTTGCTCACAAAACTCAAAGTGCGTTTTTAATTTGTATGCATTTATTTATATCATATTTAATGAAAAACTATTTAATAATGACCTGGTTTTGCATAAATATGCTGTAAATAACTGCTTTCTCAACATGCAAAATTTAGCAACGACATGAACATACGGTTATTTTCCAATTGGAAGAGCGTTATGCACAGCGTATAAGCACATAAAGAGAAGGGTTACCAGCACAAATAAGTTTATTTAAATTAAAAATTGTGAATGTAAACTTAAATTAAACGTAAAACATTGTAAGTTAAAAAAGCAATATATTTTAGCTGATTTACAAAAACACTGATTTTGACTGTAAATTAAACGTAAAACATTGTAAGTTAAAAAAGCAATATATTTTAGCTGATTTACAAAAACACTGATTTTGACTGTACTGTTTTACAATTTTTTTTATTGCTCACTCATCATTGAAAAAACAAACAATAAACATTAAAGACTTTGCAACCCTATGCGAACAGCTGGGTATTATTTCTCCAATTGGAAAACAACCCACAACAAAAGCACCAATTAAATTCTCAATTAAATTTAATTTTTATAGAAATTTGTGTAATTATTTTAAATAATAGTGTGTTGAAAAACGGTGCAAATACAGCAATAACAAGTAAGGAAGGGCTAAGTTCGGGTGTCACCGAACATTTTATACTCTCGCATGGTAAAGTGATAATCGAGATTTCATTATCCGTCATTTACATATTTTCCAAATACCGTATTTTTGTAAAGTTTTATTCCGCTATCATCATTGGTTCCTAACGTTTATACTCGTATTATACAGAGAAGGCATCAGATGGAATTCAAAATGGCGTTATATTGGAAGAAGGCGTGGTTGTGAACCGGTTTCACCCATATTTCGTATATGTCATTAGGATGTTAAGAAAATATTATATACCGAATTTCATTGAAATCGGTTTAGTAGTTCCTGAGATATGGTTTTTGGTCCATAAGTGGACGAGGCCACGCCCATTCTCAATTTAAAAAAAAAGTCTGGGTGCAGCTTCCTTCTGCAATTTCTTCCGTAAAATTTAGTGTTTCTGACGTTTTTTGTTAGTCAGTTAACGCACTTTTAGTGATTTTCAACATAACCTTTGTATGGGAGGTGGGCGTGGTTATTATCCGATTTCTTCCATTTTTGAACTGTATATGGAAATGCCTGAAGAAAACGACTTTGTAGACTTTGGTTGACATAGCTATAGTAGTTTCCGAGATATGTAGAAAAAACTTAGTAGGGGGCGGGGCCACGCCCACTTTTCCAAATAAATTGCGTCCAAATATGGCCCTCCCTAATGCGATCCTTTGTGCCAAATTTCACTTTAATATCTTTATTTTGGGCTTAGTTATGACACTTTATAGGTTTTCGGTTTCCGCCATTTTGTGGACGTGACAGTTGGCCGATTTTGCCCATCTTCGAACATAACCTTCTTATGGAGCCAAGGAATACGTGTACAAAGTTTCATCATGATATCTCAATTTTTACTCAAGTTACAGCTTGCACGGACGGACAGACGGACGGACAGACGCAACTTCTGTGCCAAGTCCTCCGTCATAAAGTTGACCTGGGAGCCTGAGTCCAGCAAAGCTCTCGCAGGCAGGTAATCTCCACAGCTGGTCCTCACTAAAATTACTTATGTTGCTAACATTACCCGATCCGGATGAGGTGCAACGGGGAAAGAGACTGGATACTGGTGCAACAGTGTGTGATGCGATCGATTGTACACACGACATCGCTCCGCTCTGCACTTAGAGACCGTGTGCCCCTTGCGCAAGCAATTTATGCATGGAGGCACCCGATTTCCCGAGACTCAGACCTGCAGGCATGGCGGTTCTGTTATAGTACAGCGCTTCTTCCCATTTGGATCGGGTGGCTTGAGGTCAGCCTTTGTCATTACAATGTGTCCGTTATTTGGTTTTCATCGCCCAACGATAGCAATTAGTGTCAGCCTGCTGACACTTCATTAATCATTGAACGCAATGAAGGCGCAGAAGAGCTTTGGGATTGTTGGCAACTCAAAAAGTTTAGATATTGTATTGAAAATATTAAACATTTATTATCATAAACTTTTTTGGAACTTGCCGGCGTTTTCGGATAATTTTCATCCGACATCTGAAACGCTTTAACTGTTCCCAGAGCCTCTCCAGATAGACAATTTGCCAAATGGTTAAATTTTTCTATATCCGGGATATTTGGATCGTTATGAATCAAGCTCTCGAACAAACTCATAAAATTTTTTTGAATTCTGAATAATCTCCCTTGAATTTTGGCAAATTCATTAATTTTGGAGCCTTGAGCTGTGAGAAGCTACAAAAGATGTTTCCGCAAATTAAGATTTATTTTTCGCTATGTAAAATTGACTTTATCATGGACTTCGTTTCAACGATGATGTCCTTTAACTCCCCTCGGGCCATGTCGTTCTTCAATCTTCTTCACTATGTGAATTTAATATATCGAGACGACATTCCAATTCGATTGGATCTAAAGACATAGTCTCTTCGAGCTGGCCCGTTTTAATGCGCAAAATACTACTACTCGCAACCGTTCTTTGCTATTTTAGCGATTTTAAGTCCGTCAATGTTTAATTAAATTTCCGAAAAAAATGCTATGTAGGTTAGCAACAGATATATGTATTAAGAATCGATAACGAAAACGAAAAAATATATATATATCGGTTCCCAAATATACGAAAGCCAAACCAATAAGGTATTAGAAATGAACAATAGCAATAAAGGTTGGCAACAAATATATTTGGAATCGGTTACGAAAGCGAGAACGTAATAACGTAATTTAATCCAATTCGATAGGATCTAAAGACATAGTCTCTTCGAGCTGGCCCGTTTTAATGCGCAAAATACTACTATTCGCAACCGTTCTTTGATATTTTAGCGATTTTAAGTCCGTCAACTCCTTACTTGGAGACATGTTTGCTTGTTTAATTAAATTTCCGAAAAAATGCTATGTAGGTTGGCAACAGATATATGTATTAAGAATCGATAACGAAAACGAAAAAATATATATATATCGGTTCCCAAATATACGAAAGCCAAACCAATAAGGTATTAGAAATGAACAATAGCAATAAAGGTTGGCAACAAATATATTTGGAATCGGTTACGAAAGCGAGAACGCAATAACGTAATTTAATCGGAAAATGTCCGAACGAAAATTGACAAAAATTGCGAAAAACAAACCGATAATTGTAAAAACGGATCGAAAAAATTACGAAAATTATAATAATTTAATTTTGCAATTAAGAATTTATCACCTTTATTTCAAAATAAAGGACTACTGCAAAATCCCAGAATCCCTTGTTCACTTTGAATTCGTATATGTAAGTCACAATATACGTAATAATAAGTATATGTATGTATATATATTTATACACTATTAATCAAATGTAATATCTATAAAGTGAAAAAGGGAGAGCCAAAAACTGAAAGTGCACTTGTTTTGATGTTTGCTTTTTTTTTTTTTTGTTTGTACTGCTTTCAGTAAATCGCACTCGTTACCTGGTGCGTCGGCTGTTTGCGTTTTGCAACGGATGGGTTATACCGCCACTTTCGCTTTTACCGGTTATTTTGATTGCGGCACTTTCAACAGTTTTTGAACAGTTCTCGAACGGCTTTTTCCAACTGTTCCAACTATTAATTTCTTCGTACGCCATTTTAACAGAGTTTTTAAAAGATTTTATACCGGTTTTTTGTTTTTTTTTAAGTTATACACTAACGTACATATACCTACTATATGTCTTAATATATAAAAATCCAGTGTCCGTGTGTATGTTTCGAATGAACTCAAAAACGAGTCAACTGATATTCATGAAAGTTGGCATATACATGTAATTTGGTCCAACTTAGATGATAGGATAGCTTACATCTCAATTTATACTCGCAATATTATATTATTGCAAATTATTTGTATTATTTGTTAGCTCAAAAAGATTCTAAGAGATGGCGCTATGTTAGAAATACAAACGTTTTATATAAGCTACAATTTTATCGCCTCCACAATTAATAATTAACATTTTGTTTTACTTCTAATTTACAGTTACATAAATACAGCCAAATATATAATTTACAAAATCAGAGAACAGTGAAATTCATTCACATTAAATTAAATTAAATTAAATTAAAAGTTTATAATTTTCAGCTGTCACAAAAACAACACGGACAACACCGACAACACTGAACGCTTCTTCTTCTTCTTAATTGGCGTAGACGCGGCTTACGCGATTATAGCCGAGTTAACAACAGCGCGCCAGTCGTTCTTCTTTTCGCTACGTGGCGCCAATTGGATATTCCAAGCGAAGCCAGGTCCTTCTCCACTTGGTCCTTCCAACGGAGTGAAGGTCTTCCTCTTCCTCTGCCTCCCCCGGCGGATACTGCGACGAATACTTTCAGAGCTGGAGTGTTTTCATCCATCCGGACAACATGACCTAGCCAGCGTAGCCGCTGCCTTTTAATTCGCTGAACTATGTCAATGTCGTCGTACATCTCGTACAGCTCATCGTTCCATCGAATGCGATATTCGCCGTGGCCAATGCGCAAAGGACCATAAATCTTTCGTAGAATTTTTCTCTCGAAAACTCGTAACGTCGACTCATCGGTTGCTGTCATCGCCCAAGCCTCTGCACCATATAGCGACGTATAGAGTTTAGCTTTTGTTCGTCGAGAGAGGACTTTACTTTTCAATTGCCTACTCAGTCCGAAGGAGCACCTGTTGGCAAGAGCAATCCTACGTTGGATTTCCAGCCTGACATTATTAGTGGTGTTAATGCTGGTTCCTAAATAAACGAAATTATCTACAACTTCAAAGTTATGACTCTCAACAGTGACGTGAGTGCCAAGTCGCGAGTGCGACGACTGTTTGTTTGATGACAGGAGATATTTCGTTTTGCCCTCGTTCACTGCCAGACCCATTTTCTGTTGCTTCCTTGTCAGTCTGGAGAAAGCAGAACTAACGGCGCGGGTGTTGAGGGCGATGATATCAATATCGTCGGCATACGCCAGCAGCTATACACTCTTATAGAAGATGGTACCTTCTCTGTTTAGAGTCTGCAGCTCGAACTATTTTCTCCAGAAGCAGGTTGAAGAAGTCACGATAGGGAGTGGCCTTGTCTGAAAATTTAAAACACTGAAGTTAAATACCAGCAAGGCAGTATTGTATGCGGCGGGTAGTTAACTACAATACCCCTATGTGAATGAAATTCGATGGTCACAGGTACTTAGTGTGTATACAGGAATAACTATTTCTATTTAGGAGATGCATGTAAGTTAATACCACCAGTTCACATTACATGAACATATTCTTTATCTGTCATAAATATGTAACATGACACTTACGACCCATATGGTCGTATTAAGTATCCGTAAGTAACATTATGTGTACTTTGCTTTAATACTGTCCGCCTTAGGTGGTCCAAAAAATGTAACTCATAGATTGTAAGATGGATCTTCCCACTTGTAACATATGTCCTACATATGTCCTATCTCAAGTGGATTGTAGATATACTTCCTAGAATGTAAGATTAATATTTGTATCTGGGCTTAAGCAAAATATTGTATTTAAAAAAATGTAATAAAGAAAACGAGGCAGTTGACCACAGGGAGTTGCCCTCGGCAGTTCACCACGGGCAGTTGCCCGTAGTTGCTCTACAAAACTCAAAGTGCGTTTTTAATTGGCGATCTTGCCAGGAGATGAAATAATCTCTGGCGGACCAAAATGTAACAATGAATTTCGGCGGTAACCATTTTAAGGGGACAAAAATCCCCGTGTTACCGTTTGAAAAACAATCAAGTATCCTCAATTGAGGAGAAAAAGTAAAAAAAAGTTAAAAAAAACGCTAAGTCCAAAAAGAGACACATAATCAAAAAAATCTCAGCCACTTAGAAAATTATTGAAAAAATTTCGAGTGTGTGTTTGTGCCTACTGCCAATAGAACGCGCCTCATCTATACGGATTACGAGCGAAAAACAAGCTAACGTACGCGTTACAACAATTGAAAAAATAAGTAAAATTGAGAAACAAAAAATCTACAACAGTTTCACAAATAAAGTGATTTTAAAATGTGAATTGAAAAACCATAAACTGAAAGTGAAAATTTACTGAAAATTTCAAACAAATAGAAGAAAGTGCGTGGATCGATAAACTATCCACATTAAAAACAAATAAATAAAAAATTCTGTAAATCAGAAATTCGGCGCCGACGAAATTGGTAACGCTGTAGCTAAATATCTTCGTCGGGATTCCTCGGCGTCCAATGAACCTTTTAGGGCGAGAATAAATGAATTAGAAGATAGGTCCGAAACTAATTTAATGTACTGCTTTGGAAGTAAAGCAAACGAAAACTGCAATATATGTTTTTACGGGGGGTCGGCCGCGTATTTTTAACGTTGTGTATATAAATTAAAAAATAATAATAAGCTCTTTCGACTGGCAAATTTCCCATTATTTGGTTTTGCAACTTCGGCTTGTAATGAAAACAATGTATACAGTTTCTTACGGTTCTACTGCAAGCTTCTCGGGCATTAATTAGCCACATGCGTTCTCGAAGAAGCGCAACCAACGCTTTAGCCCCAGCGTGGTGATTTCGAATGTGCAGGAACCGTAAACACGTTATAACGAAGTGCGAACTTTTATTTAATGAAAGCGGAAATTTGGCATCGTATGGGAGAGGTGCATTTAATAGGCGACCTCCTCCTCGGATTAATATGAACGACAGCGACATATCCGAGTACTCATGCAAAAACAGGTTGAGTTTTTGCAAGTTTGCGGGTAGCGTCGTGCCTTTCGTCAGTTTTTGGATTTCGCTCGCAAACTCGGAATGTTGAGTCACCTGGACAATTTTCAAGAAACTCAAGTTTAGCTCTTCTGAAGTCAGATCTTGTCCCCTGGAGGATTTTGGTGGTCGTCTGATCCATCGTAATATATATGCGACCACACGAAGCAATTTTTTATGAGAAGAGAATTTTTCAATGAGGTCCAATATTGAATTTTTCTCAGCAGTCGAAATTAATGTAAATGTAGCTTTCTTCTTCTCTAATGCTTCGTCTTCTGGTGAGAGCTGGAAGTGGTTATTAATTGGCCATAATGCAGGGTCTTCTAGGAGGAACTGTGGACCGCCAAACCATATTGAATTATTCAATTCGTCCACGTTACAACCCCGAGACACTTGATCCGCAGGATTTTGTTTCGTTAGCACATATCGCCACTGTACATTGTCAGTCAATTCTTGGATTTCGGACACTCTATTTGCGACAAAGGTTTGTAATGAAGATGGATGCGTTTTTACCCAGTGCAATACAATTTCAGAGTCTGTCCAAAATGTAATTTTCTCGAATCGTCGACTCAACATTGGTGCAACTCGTGACCATAATTTGGCAAGAAGATGTGCTGCCGAGAGCTCGAGACGCGGAAGGGACTTGGTCTTCAGCGGAGCCACTCTAGACTTTGCAGTAAGCAGCATACATTTGACACCACTAGCAGATTGACTTCGTATGTATATGCAGCATCCGTACGCTCTTATTGAAGCGTCTGAGAAGCCATGGATTTGGCATGTAGCAGTCGACTCTAAGTTTACATACCGAGGAACGCTAATTGACGAGAGCTGCAGTAGGTTGGCTTTGAAATTCTGCCAGCTAGTGTCGAGGCGCAATGGAATCGACTCATCCCAATCTAGTTTTTGAATCCAAAGCTCTTGCAATAAGATTTTTGCTTTGGTAACTAGTGGGGCTAATAATCCAAGAGGATCGAAAAGGCGAGCGGATACTGACAATATGTTCCGTTTAGTGGCTCGCAGATCATTAAAGTTGGCATCCAAAACAAATCGAAACAAATCCTCTTTCGGCAACCAATGGATTCCTAGTGTTTTAGTAGAATTTTTGTCATTGAAACTTAATGACTTTTCAGTGCAATCACTGTCGAAAAATTTAGGGTGGTTCGAAAACCACTTTGTTAAAAAGAGAATCCTGCCGAGTTTAATATTTTAATTACTTCACTTCTTATAAGATCTAGAGACTCAAAATTTTCAGATCCTGTTAATAAGTCATCAACATAAAAGTCTCTTTTAATGGCCAATGAACCGAGTGGGTATTTCATTGTATTGGCATCACTGAAGCATTTGCAAACACCGTGTTGCGAGAAATGGAGCAGGCGCGGTGCCGTATGTTACGGTGTTAAGACGAAAAATTTGAATTTGCTCAGAAGGATGCTCTCTCCACACAATCGGCTGACAATTTATGTCTTCTTCGTGCACCATTATTTGGCGGTACGTTTTAGTAATGTCTACCGTTAAAGCGTACTTATGTAAACGAAAACGAAGAAGAGTTGAGTATAACTCTTCTTGGTTGCATCAACAATTCATTTAATGCTATTTGAGTTGAAGATCGACTTGAAGTGTCACAGATAACACACAATTTAGTCGTTGTGCTCTTGGGCCTTAAAACGCATTGATGCGGAATGAAATAGTGTGACTCACTCGGGATCTTATTGTTCGTTGGGCTCATGTGACCCAAGGGCTCTATATTCATTCATGGAGTCCAGATACATTTTTGCGAGGGAGTTCTGGATCTTTTAATGTCCTTCTCTCCAGGGCCTGAAACCGCCGAACTGCGGTTTCATATGAGTGACCGAGTAACTTACGGTCAGCTTTAAAGGGCATTCTAACTTGAAGCCGTCCTGAAGGCAATACTTGAGTTGTATTTACGAAAAATTTTTCACACTCTTGTTGCTCTGGTGTGAATTTGATGCCATTTGATTCTGAAGGTAATTCTTCTAACGCCCAAAATTTTTGGACCACCGAATTAATTGACGTTAAGTCATCTTCAGATTGGCATAATGTGCTAGTTGCAGAAGGAGGAGGACTTAGATTGCTAGCATATTTGCCAGACACAACCCACCCTAAAAGGGTTTTCTGTAGCGTTGGTTGATTAGGGCCACTTTTAATTTGGCCAACCGCTAACAGATCGAAAAAGGTTTCTGCACCCAATAAGATATCAATCTTTTTTGATTTATGGAATTCTGGATCCGCCAATTTAATATTGTGCGGAATTTTCCAGCCATTAACATTTATGTTATGGTCTGGATGATTAGCCGAAATGCAACGCATTATCCAGAATTCTGCCGAAAATTCGTAATTATTTACCCGCGACTTAACAAACGCGCTTAGTTTTGTCCCCACTTTCGTGTTGGAATTTCCAATTCCTATTATGTTCATCGTTTTGTGTTGGCGACGAATCCGCAACTTTTGTGCCAAGTCCTCCGTCATAAAGTTGACTTGGGAGCCTGAGTCCAGTAAAGCCCTCGCAGGCAGGTATTCGCCGTAACTGGTCCTCACTTGAATAACAGCTGTTGCCAACATTACCCGATCCGGCATACTCGCTGTATGTATGGCATGTATGGTTGATGGTTGCGGATGAGATGCAGCGGAGAAGGAAACCGGGTACTGGTGTAACAATGTGTAATGCGATCGATTGCATACACGACATCGATCCGCTCTACACTTGGACAGAGTATGCCCCTTACGCAAGCAATTTATGCATAAGGGCACCGATTTCACAAACTCGAACCTCTGTTGTACAGAAAGCGCCTTGAAAGTGGGGCAGGCAGTTAAAGGGTGTTCCTTTGACTTGTATTTTTGACAAGTTGGCTGCTTTGCATCTGCAGCGACTAAAGCTGATTTTGTCCTGTCCATGTGTGGCTGCTTCAAGTGGCTCATGCTGGCTGTGGATCCGAATTTCGTCCTCGAACAGGATGCTCCTTCCGCTGCTAACTGCTGAAATCTTCTATTTAAAGTTGCTTCGCAATCCTTCCATAACGGTAAGTGATCGTAGTCAAGTTGCTCTTCCCACTTGGATCGGGTGACAGAGTCGACTTTTGTCATAACTATATGTATTATAATGGCATTTGTTATTTGCTTCTCATCGCCCAGAGATAGCAAAGAGTCATAAACCGCAGACACTTCATCAATCATTGATCGCAATGAAGGCGCGGATGGCTTTGGGATGGTTGGCAGCTCAAAAAGTTTAGATATTGTATTGAAAAATATCAAGCACTTATTATCGTAAACTTTTTTGAGACTTGCCAACGCTTTCGGATAATTTTCATCCGACATCTGAAACGCTTTAACTGTTCCCAGAGCCTCTCCAGATAGACAATTTACCAAATGGTTAAATTTTTCTATATCTGGGATATTTGGATCATTATGAACCAAGCTCTCAAACAAACTCATAAAATTTTTAAATTCTGAATATTCTCCCTTGAATTTCGGCAAATTCATTTTAGGGAGTCTTGAGCTGTGAGAAGCTACGAAAGATGTTTCGGCAATTGACGTTCTATTTTTGGCTAAAATATTTTTAATTATTGATTTCGTTTCAACAATTATGTCTTCTAACTCTCCTCGGGCCATGTCGTCTTCATCAATCTCTTCAATGCCAATCTAAGCATTTCATTAGCTTTTCGCTATGTGAATTTAATATGTCGAGCCGACATTCCAATTCAGTTGGATCTAATGATATGGTTTTTTCTAAAAGGCCCGTCTTTATTCGCAAAATACTATTTTTTGCCACCGTCCTTTGACGCTTTAATGACTTTAAGTCGATTAACTCCTAACTTGGAGAGAGGTTGGCGATAGTTGGCTTTGGCTTGCTCATTTTGCGTGTTTAAATTAAATTTCCGAAAAAACAAACAACTACCACGGTTGGCAACAGATATATTAAGAATCGATACCGAAAACGAAAAAAAATATATATATCGATTCCCAAATATACGAAAGCCAAACCAATAGCAATAAAGGTTGGCAACAAATATATTTGGAATCGGTTGCGAAAACGAGAAAAAATAATATCGATTCCCAAGTATACGAAAGCCAAACCGATGAGTTATGCAAAATGAGCACTAGCACAGTCGAAAATTTAACGCGGAAAAATATTGTCCAATAATTAAATTTGCGAAAACCCGAGATAATACGCGAAAAAACTTTCTGAATTAAAATTTTAAAATTATGCGATTTAAAAAAAGGTCGCACCTTAATGTAGGCGAATCCGCAATCCCAAAATCCCTTCACATTCACTTCAATACATGTACATATAATACGTACATATACATATGTATGATATATAATATATGTAGAAAACGATAAATAAGCGTTTAATGTGAAAAGGGAGAGCCAAAAACTGAAAGTGTGCGTTTGCAATTTTGTTAATATTGTTTTTTGTTTGCACCACTTTCAATAATTCGCACTCGTTACCTGGTGCGTCGGCTGTTTGCCGGCGCTTACGTGCCTGTGGCACAGGATGCAGCGGCAGCTCATTCCCACGACGACTTAAGCAGCAGCTGATAGACGGCAGCAACGAAGTTATACCAGCAGTGGAGTGATGGTAGCAGCGGAGCGACGACAGCAGCAACAGATTGACGGCAGCAGCAGATTGAAGGCAGCGACGTGATGGCAGCGACGGAGTTATAACAGCAGCGGAGCGACGACAGCAGCAACAGATTGACGGCAGCAACGGGTTGAAGGCAGCGACGTGATGGCAGCTGGCAGAGTTATAACGGCAGCGGAGCGACGGCAGCAGCAACAGATTGACGGCAGCAGCGGGTTGAAGGCAGCGACGTGATGGCAGCGACGGAGTTATAACAGCAGCGGAGCGACGACAGCAGCAGTAGAGTGACGACAGCAGCAGCGATACTAGCAGCGGCGGGATGGGAGCAGCGATGTGATGATACTAACGGATGAAAACAGGTTGTCTTTTTTACCGGCACTTTGGGTTTTACCGGTTTTTAGGCTTTTACCGTTGTTTTAGCTTTGCGGCACTTTAAACAGTTTATAAAACTGCTGTAGTTTTTTGGTAATTATTATTTTTGATATTTCAAAAACTTTAGAGCTTTTCTTTGCACCCACCACTGTTCCGCATAAATAATTCACCTTTTATTTTAATTCGTTATTCTTCGCTTTGGTGAATTTTTCACTTTATATTATGCACACACTCCACAATTTTTCTCCTTTTGATTTGTTTTTTTTTTTTTTGGTTTTAGGCTGAGGTAAGTATACGAGTAAGTATTTCAGCACTCGATTTCACACAGTATGTATGTATATATGTATGTATATATTTTTTCACAGATTTCCACTGCACTTATATCCGTATTATATATGTATGTAAATGTATATATTTTTTTTTTTTTTTTTTTTTATAGGTTGCACTGCACGCACTATATATGTATCTCGGTATATATTTTTGTGTCGTAAGTTTTCACTGCACGCACTTCAAATATATGTATGTGTACAATATATGTTTGTATATATGGATTTTTAATCCTTTTTATAATATTTTTTTTTTTTTAACTTGGTTTCTTCGCTTGTCACTTCACTTAACCGTGAAAACCGAAAACCGAAAACGATAATTTGGCAATTGGTTGCGAAAAAGATATTTTTGTACATACTATATTTAATTTTAATTTTTTAATCACGCTCATGTCCCTGCTCGGGCGCCATGAAAATTCTCAAGAGTTTTTGAGATAAAACAAATTGTCGGGACACGTGAATTCACTTGAATTAAAATTCAACCAATTGCCTGCACTGTGGCTGAACTTGCGATATTGCGACGAAAAATTAGCGAACGAAAGAAAACGCGTGCGATCTTGATTCCGGTCTAATTACAATTCCTTTCTTTATTTTAGCAACTAGATGACTTAGCCTAAATCTTAAAGCTAACGGGAAAAAACAGTTGGAATGGAAGTATACAGGTATGTACAAAAAGAGGTGAGTAGTTCATTTTGTTAACTTATAGTAATAGATTAAGGTAAGTATATATAACTTATTAGGGTAAGTATACAATACTAATATAATTCAATATTTATAATTTTTTATAATTCATTTTTCTTCATTTTAGTTTTAGGTTTAAATATATATATCTTGTAGTTTGACGCAACACCGGCCACCTTGACAAGATCAGATTCCTTCAATATCCAGTGGAAGCACGGCCAGTTTGTGGATGAGATGCTGAACCGTGCCCGTCTTGGTTGCTACGTCTGCGACTCGCACCTTACCGTCTTGCCCTTCGACGGTTGTGACGACGCGCCCTAGTACCCACTGTTGTGGCGGCACGTTGTCCTCGTGGACGAAAACGAGGTCGTTGAGCTGCATATTGCGTTTCGGGTGCAGCCACTTGTTGCGCTACTGATGGCCCGTCAGGTATACTTTGGATCACTGTCGCGTGAACAGCAAACAAGTTGCCATCTCTCGCAACAACGAACTGGGTCCACTGGCACCTTCTCTGGGGGTAATGCCCGCAGGGAGCATCATATTACTTAATAGATGCGCTGGTGTTAACTCCTCGCCGTCGTTGGGATCTTGGCTCAGAGGTACTAGGGGGCGAGAATTGAGGATGGCCTCTACTTCAGCCAACACTACTTACTAACTCCTCTGCTGTGAGTAGCGCGTTGCCGGTGACGCGAACGATGTGGTGTTTGGCGGACTTCACCGCGGCTTCCCATAATCCGCCGAATCCGCCGAAGTGCGGCGCTCGCGGTGGTATAAAGATGACGCTGCACCCTTCGTCTGCTGCAAATCTCTCTAGTTCTGGACCCATTGCTAGAAACGCCTTCTTCAATTCGCGCAGCTTGCAATCGGCGTCGACGAAATTGATGGCGTTGTCGCTGAATATCTTCGTCGGCATTCCTCGGCGTCCAATGAACCTTTTTAGGGCGAGAATAAATGAATTAGAAGACAGGTCCGAAACTAGTTCTAAATGTACTGCTTTGAATGTAAAGCAAACGAAAACTGCAATATATATTTTTACGGGTGGTCGACCGCGTATTTTTAACGTTGTGTATATCGGACCACAAAAATCTACGCTACATATAAGAAAGGGCCGTAGTGCTCGAAGTCTTTCGATTGGCAAATTTCCCATTATTTGGTTTTGCAACTTCTGCTTGTAATGAAAATAATGTATACAGTTTCTTACGGTTGTACTGAAAGCTTCTCGGGCATTAATTAGCCATATGCGTTCTCGAACAAGGGCAACCAACGCTTCAGCCCCAGCGCGGTGATTTCGAATATGCAGAAACCGTAAATACGTTATAGTGAAGTGCGAACTTTTATTTAATAAAAGCGGAAATTTTGCATCGTATGGGAGAGATGCATTTAAATAGGCGACCTCCTACTCGGATTAATTTGATTGACAGCGGCATATCCGAGCACTCATGCAAAAACGGGTTGAGTTTTTGCACGTTTGCGGGTAGGGTGGTACCTTTACAGAATTTTTGAATGACGTCCGAAAATTCTGAATGTTGGACCACTTGTGCAATTTTTAGAAAACTCAAGTTTAGCTTCGGACGTCAGATCCTGTCCCATGGAGGATTTTGGTGGTCGTCTTATCCATCGTAATATGTATGCGACCACACTATGGAATTCTTTATGAGAAGAGAATTTTTTAGTAATTTCCTATATGGAATTTTTCTAAGGTGGGGTTGGATGGAGTTATGTGTAGAAGTTCACGCAAGTGAGGAAAGTTCTCTGATCGCCATTCACTTGGGAGTGGCTAGAAACGATTCTGTTACATATGACTCAAGCAGCTCAGGACTTTCGGCCTTTGACCAAGTATCCTCTGGGTAGCCTAAAAACATCCGTTCGAAGTCGAGCTAAAAAGAGAAGGCGCAACATCCCCTACATAAGGTTGTGCACTGGGCTTGGGATCCGCCACGTAATAAGCGCTTCCAATGAAAGAATAGCAACTGCCTCGGATGAAAGACCTCCCTTTTGACGGAGATGTGTAGGTCCTTGCGACACTTACCACAGTGGACATATAAAGGAGCGCTAGTTCGTTATGGGATTCGCGGTAGAAGAGAGATTCCGTCGCCGCGTACTGTCATTCACTTCGGTGGATGAAGGTCTAGCCACAATTCGCATCAAAGTGAGGTTCTTCAACACATCGCAGATTCGCCCCCACGCACCAAAGGAAGAGAAGGACGATCTGACCAAAGATGCCTTCTATGAGCTCTTGGAGCGCGCTTATGAGAGCTGCCCCGCCACGATGTCAAAATCGTGCTTGGCGATTTTAACGCCAGGGTGGGCAAAGAAGGTATCTTTGGCATTACGGTCGGTAAATTCAGCCTCCACCATGAAACATCCCCAAATGGGTTGAGGCTGATCGACTTCGCCGAGGCCCGAAATATGGTTATCTGTAGTACTAGATTCCAGCATAAGAAGATTCATCAAGCTACCTGGCTGTCTCCGGATCGAAAAACTACCAACCAGATCGATCATGTTGTGATAGACGGAAGACACGTCTCCAGTGTTTTAGATGTGCGTGCGCTCCGAGGTCCTAACATCGCCTCGGACCACTATCTTGTTGCAGCTAAGATTCGCACCCGCCTCTGTGCAGCAAAAAACGCACGCCAACAAACACAAGGAAGGTTCGACGTCGAGAAGCTGCAATCACAACAGACAGCCGCACGATTCTTTACTCGGCTTGCACTCCTGCTCTCTGAGAGCACTCGTCAACAACTCGGTATAAGGGAACGGCATTATTTCAAACTCCTTACGTACAGCTGCAACCGAAACCATTGGTTTTCGGAAAGTGCAAAAGAACAGCTGGTACGACGAGGAGTGTCGTCTCGCAGCGGAGAGAAAACAGGCTGCCTACCTCGCAATGTTACGATCGACCACAACACGTGCGGGATGGGATAGATACCGAGAGTTGAAGAGGGAAGCGAGACGCATTTGTAGACAGAAAAAGAAAGAGGCTGAAATGCGTGAGTACGAAGAGCTTGATGAGCTGGCCGACAGGGGTAATGCTCGAAAATTCTACGAAAAAATGTGGCGGCTTACAGAAGGTTTCAAGACCGGAGTATACTCTTGTAGAACCCCCAATGGTGATCTAGTGACCGATGACCAGAGCATACTTAATTTATGGATTGAACACTTCTCCACCCTGCTGAATGGCAGTGAACGCACAACGCCAGGAGAAGGCGAACCCGATTCCCCAATCGATGACGATGGAGCAGACGTTCCACTGCCCGACCATGAAGAGGTTCGAATAGCAATTGCCCGCCTGAAGAACAACAAAGCGGCAGGGGCCGACGGACTACCGGCCGAGCTATTCAAACACGGCGGCGAAGAACTAATAGGGAGCATGCATCAGCTTCTTTGTAAAATATGGTCGGACGAGAGCATGCCCAACGATTGGAAAGTGTGCTATGCCCAATCCATAAAAAAGGAGACCCCACAATCTGCGCCAACTACCGTGGGATTAGCCTCCTCAACATCGCATATAAGGTTCTATCGAGCGAATTGTGTGAAAGATTAAAGCCCACCGTCAACAAACTGATTGGACCTTATCAGTGTGGCTTCAGACCTGGAAAATCAACAACCGACCAGATATTCACCATGCGCCAAATCTTGGAAAAGACCCGTGAAATGAGAATCGACACACACCACCTCTTCGTCGATTTCAAAGCTGCTTTCGACAGCACGACAAGGAGCTGCCTTTATGCCGCGATGTCTGAATTTGGTATCCGCGCAAAACTAATACGGCTGTGTAAACTGACGTTGAGTAACACGAAAAGCTCCGTCAGAATCGGGAAGGACCTCTCCGAGACGTTCGATACCAAACGAGGTTTCAGACAAGGCGATTCCCTATCGTGTGACTTTTTCAACCTGCTTCTGGAGAAAATAGTTCCAGCTGCAGAACTAAATAGAGAAGGTACCATCTTCTATAAGAGTGTACAGCTGCTGGCGTATGCCGATGATATTGATATCACCGGCCTCAACACCCGCGCCGTTAGTTCTGCCTTCTCCAGGCTGGACAAGGAAGCACAGAAAATGGGTCTGGCAGTGAACGAGGGGGTGGAAGAGACAGAAATATCTCTGTCATCAAACAAACAGTCGTCGCACTCGCGACTTGGAACTCACGTCACTGTTGACAGTCAATTCCTTTGAAGTTGTAGATAATTTCGTCTATCTTGGAACCAGCGTAAACACCACCAACAATGTCAGCCTAGAAATCCAACGCAGGATTGCTCTTGCCAACAGGTGCTACTTCGGACTGAGTAGGCAATTGAAAAGTAAAGTCCTCTCTCGACGAACAAAAGCTAAACTCTATAAGTCACTCATTATTCCAGTCCTGCTATATGCTGCAGAGGCTTGGACGATGACAACAACTAATGAGTCGACGTTGCAAGTTTTCGAGAGAAAGGTTCTGCGAAAGATGTATGGTCCTTTGCGCGTTGGCCACGGCGAATATCGCATTCGATGGAACGATGAGCTGTACGAGATATACGATGACATTGACATAGTTCAGCGAATTAAAAGACAGCGGCTACGCCGGCTAGGTCATGTTGTCCGAATGGACGAAAACACTCCAGCTCTGAAAGTATTCGACGCTGTACCCGCCGGGGGAAAGCAGAGGAAGAGGAAGACTTCCACTCCGTTGGAAGGACCAGGTGGAGAAGGACCTGGCTACGCTTGGAATATCCAATAGGCGCCACGTAGCGAAAAGAAGAACGACTGGCGCGCTGTTGTTAACTCGGCTATAATCGCGTAAGCCGCGTCTACGCCAATTAAGAAGAAGAAGAAGTACTAGAGTCCAGCATAGAAAATACATCAAGCTACCTGGCTGTTTCCGGATCGAAAAGCCACCAACCAAATCAATCCTGTTGTGATCGACGGAAAATACGTATCCAGTGCTCTAGACGTGCGTACGCTCCGAGGTCCTAACATCGACTCGGACCACTATCTTCTTGCAGCCAAGATTCGCACCCGCCTCTCTGCAGCAAAAAACGCACGTCAATAAACACAAGGATGGTTCGACGTCGAGAAGCTGCAATCAAAACAGATAGCCGAACGATTTTTTACTCGACTTGCAATCATGCTCTGTGAGAGCACTCGTCAACAACTCGGTATAAGGAAACTGTGGGACGGCATCTCAAGTTCCTTATGTACAGCTGCAACCGAACAATTGGTTTTCGGAAAATTTAAAAGAACAGCTGGTACGATGAGGAGTGCCGGTCGCAGCGGTGAGAAAGCAGGCTGCCTACCTCGCAACGTTACGATCGACCACAACACGAGCAGAATGGGATAGATACTGAGAATTGAAGAGGGAAGCGAAACACATTTGTCGACAGAAAAATATAGAGAGACCGAAATGCGTGAGTATGTAGAGCTTGACAAGCTGGGCGACAGTATTAATGCTCGAAAATTCTACGAAAAGATGCGGCGGCTAACTGAAGGTTTCAAGACCGGAGTTTCTGCGAAAGATTTATGGTCCTTTGTGCATTGGCCACGGCGAATATGGCATTCGATGGAACGATGAGCTGTATGAGATATACGACGACATTGACATGGTTCAGCGAATTATAAAACAGCGGCTCCGCTGGCTAGGTCGTGTTGACCGAATGGACGAAAACACTCCAGCTCTGAAAGTTTTCGACGCAGTACCCGAAGGACCTGGCTTCGCTTGGAATCTCAAATTGGCGCCACCTTGCGAAAAGAAGAACCGACTGGCACGTTGTTGTTTACTCGGCTATAACCCCGTAAGTGGTTTCCACGCCAGTATAGAAGAAGACTTTTACATATGAGATATTCCAAGTAAAAACAATACATAAAAATACACTGACGAAATTTTTGGTAGTCGAAAGAGTCCTTTTGTATTTCTTTTTCGCTTTAATGAACCAAATATGTACCATCTTGGTCGACCACTTTTTGCCATTTTTCCGCTAGAGACATTATTCCATCAGTGTAAAACTTTTCTGGTTTTTCTGCGACTAGTAATTTTCACTGCCAACTTTACTCCATTAAGGGAGTTCTGTATTGACCGAAACAAATGGTAGTCCGATGGTGCAAGGTCAGGGCTATGGGATGGATCCCAGCCAAGCTCTCCCAGTTTTTGCCGAGTCATCAAAAATGTGTGTTCAGCACTGTCCTGATGGAAGACGAAGCCCTTTCTATTGATCAGTTCTGGCCGTTTTTTTTTTTTTGATTGCTTGCTTCAATCTCATCATTTGTTGAGAGTAAAATATAGAGTCAATCATTCGCCCAGGCGGGAGCAGCTCATAGTAGATGATTCCTTTCCAACCCCACCAAACACTCAGCATAACCTTTCCTGGCTTTGCGGCCATTTGTTGAGCTTCACCACGCTTGGACCATGATCTTTTTTGCACATTATTACCGTATTTGATTCACTTTTCGTCTCCTGTTACCATTTGCTTTTGAAATGGTTTGATTTCATTTCGTTTCAGGTTCAGATTTTTGCAGATGTTAATGAAGTCGGTCCAGTGATGAGCGATATAGCGATTTTTCAATATCCGTGATTTCAGTGATTGCTATTTTTTAATCACTGTGATTTTATATTGCTATTGCGAAATAAAGCAACGAAAATATGAAAATATTAGTCCTCTACATTTATTTTTTAAGTTCTTCACATAAGCTTTCATATTTGGTTTCAACCATTGCTGTTAAATTTGGATTACGATTAATAATCAATTAGATTAAATTTGAAAAGGAATGGTATTGATTACATAATTCTCTTTTTAACAATTCCTGATTGTTAATTAATTATGATTACAAATAATCCAAAAATAATTAAGATTAGATAGGATTACGAGAAAATAATCAAAAAAGTAATTGGCTACTTTCAAGGATTTTTTTTGATTATTTTCGATTATTTTTTAAAAAATTTGAAAGCTCATCATTTTATACTTACATTTCGTTTTGAAAAATTTGCATTGAAAATATTCTGAACAAATAAAACAAAATTACATAGTTTTCGTATATAAAATAAATTAGATTTACTTCAATAACAAAACAACCAATAACATTTTAGACCTTCCTAAATCAAATAAAAGGGAAAAATACGTGGAAAAATAATAAAGAAAACAAATACATTCAATTCACAAAAAAACAGTTCTACAATTTACATATATATTTACAATTGGCCTTTATTACAACTAATTTTTCAAAAGAAAAATCAGACAAAGATTGCCGCCTTGGACTGTTGACGATCCCGGCAAATGAAAACATTCGTTAAAAAAAATAAATGCCTGCCTTAATAAATCATGTTTTTGGTAAATCTCGTCAGCAT
Organism: Bactrocera tryoni; assembly: GCF_016617805.1. NCBI lineage: Eukaryota > Metazoa > Arthropoda > Insecta > Diptera > Tephritidae > Bactrocera > Bactrocera tryoni. The sequence continues at coordinate 1,178,436 of NW_024395835.1, read as the reverse complement.
TTGCATTGTCATTTAAATAGCTGAAGAACTGCTGTTTTATTACAGATCGTTGGTCAACTTTAATCTGTTCTTGTGGAGAAGAACTTACTTCAATTTAATCATCTGCAAAGTCAAATCTTTAAAATTAAAAACAAAATAAATGTACGCATAAGCTCACTTATTATTAATTTTCCTTTCAAAATTAAATGTTTTACAATTTTTGACGTAAAACCTGTAAAGTGTTTCTAAAACTCTGCTGGTTATATTTTCGACAGTTAATTCTGGCAATTCCGGATTTAATCTCAGCAACACCTTGACCCATTTCATTTTGATGCTTTGAGTTAGCACTGTTGCTACAATTGCAATATTTGCCTCAGGCTTCAACATGAAATATGGTTGGAACCTTTATCTTAACCTCTGTTCCATTTTTAAAATAAGAGATGATAACTGTTGCAATTCCTGAGATCTGCATGGTATTAAAAATCCTGTAAGAATATTAATATAAATTTATACTTTAAAGAACCAAAATATGAAAAAACCATAGTTAATGTTGCTTTCTCCTTGAAGAAAGTCCAGGGCCTTTGCAATTGGTTCCATTACCAAATTGTACATTTCCAGGTACTGTATGTCTCTTGCAGAAAACTGTGGCAAATTCAACTTATCACACAGATTATTTAATTTTTCTTTGTAGCAATGTAGTTTTTTAACTGCGTCATGCAATGAGTTCCAACGAGTAACAACGGGCAAAACCAATGATTATCCCAGGTGCCCTTCAATTATTTCCGACGACTTTGTCCACTTGCACTTCTTCCACAAGTTGTAGCATTTATCGAATGTCTAAAAAAATTAACATTAAACACATTTTCACAATTACAAAACGTTTTCTATTGCATTAAAAAAAATTGTTCCTTACATTTTTTCAATTTCAATGATTATTTTTTTGATGCAAAATAATACCATTTGTTCTGTGACTTACCATCTTATGCTGGATATATAGTGGCTGCTCAGTTTTTTAAATTTTATCGAAGTCGGTTGAATCAAGCAAATTCAGAGTAAGGCTGCAACATCTCTGATGTGTGGGCAACAAACTTTCATTATCAAAGACTGGCATTTCGTCATTAATTTCATCTTCGAAAAAGTCATTTCCCACACCATAATCTCTGAACGCTTTTACAAAATTTGAACCGTTGTCTGTAATGGTCAAGACAATGTTTGAGCTGTTCAAATTAAAGGCAGTGTTGATTTCAGTAATCATCTGCGCAATATTTTCCGCGGTGTGTGCTCCACAAATTCTTCTACATGCCAAAGCTGCCGATTTGCGTTCGAAATTGTCTGTAAGCCAATGACATGTATATCCAAGGAAGCTTCTATGATTTCCAGACTAAACATCTGCTGTAGTACAAAAATATTTAGAGCAAACCATGTTTTCTTTTACATTTTCCATCATGATGGTATATTTTGTTTCCAATTTCTTAGCCGCTGTTTGCCTACATATCACCTTCATACCTGTACTTTGAAAAAGATCTATAAAGGATTTCTTTTCCAGAATGGAAAGGGGCAATGAACAATCAATCATTGCATGTAACAGTTTACCATCGAACTCAGATTGCCAAAAGGGCTACCTGTTCCGCACTTAATGAGCTCTTTCGTTTACTTCCAGTAGTATTAAAGTCCAGATCTTCAATACTGTCGTCTGCGCAGAAAAATCGGTTTCGGAAACATGAACAACAGACATTTAGACCTAAAAATAAATTTTATTATTAAAAGTTAACAACAATTATGTTTAATACTTAACAATTACAATAGTTCATAATTAATGTTTTCTCTTTTGCTAGTTAAAACTCACACCCTTTTTATGAATTAAAATACGTGATTTCTTGGTGTCTTGCTACTTTGATTTGGCACTCTTAAAATTACAACGCAGCTCAGTAGTAAAGCGAGTTAGTTATTATGTAGTACATACATATGTTTGTATGAATGTTCAATTGGCACACTGGGGAACATAGAAAGGAACGTGCATGTTTGCCTTTTTGAGACATTAGCAATTTTTTTTCACGATACAATTTTCTGGATAGATTTTTATAAAAATGTAGTTCATCCTCTAAAAAATGTCATATGAATTACAGTTTAAAGCTGTATACAAAATTTATGACAACTTACAAAATTTTCGTACAAATTTCAAAGACTTTAATAAGAGCGTTTATAATATTTTTTGTATGCAGTTTTATAGTCCATTCAATGCTAGTATAATAAAGAATCAACATCAAACTTTCAAAAAACCTATCGAAAAAAATATATCATGAAAATCAATGCTAATACCTCAAGAAAGCAAATATTGTTCGCGGTTTTGCTGCCCACTGTACAGTACATTCAAGCAAAAAGAGTTACAAAAACAAAGTGGCAAAATTTAATGAGCACTTATGCTAGCAAAGGTGCATATGTTACATACATATGTGCAATATCTCTAGCTTATAAGGAAAAGCTAAGCCGACGATACATACGTAAGCATGCATAAGTTAAGTGTTAGTTTGTAAGTTTGTTTGTAAAATTGAACTAATGTTACTAAATTGGAGTTATTGAAATGCATTATTTAAGTGAGTACTCCCATTTGAGTAACAGTAATGCAATATTTAAGTGAGTACTATTTTTGGAGTTGTCAATCGATGGCAAACAAAATCTCACTGACCGTACTTTTGAAATGTTGGTATTAAAGAAAGCAAATAAAAAATAAATTATGTTTGCCTAATTTTAGTGCGGCAACACTCAAATAAATGGTATTTTGAATAATTTCCTCATACTGCAATTTGTTTTTCAGCTGGTACATATAAATACGTACTATTATTTTTACTCTTTAAGATATAGTGGTTTATGTTATGAATTATCATTTCGATGAACATCAGTAGTAATAACAAAAAGTGAAAAAAAACAACTAACATGAAACACTAGTGCTATAATTTCGAAAAATAAATAATAATCAAAAACAATCAAAAGTAATCTTTGAAAGTAGTCAAATTATTTTTCGATTACTTTTTATTATTTTTGATTATTTTTTCGAAATTTTTATTAATCTTGACTATTTTCCGATTATCTGTAATCGTAGTCAATTAGTAATCGTCCGAATCTGAAAATAATCGTAATATAATCATTACTTCACCTTTCAAAAAAAAATTTAATTACTAATTATTATGATTAGTAATCATTACTTAACAGCTTTGGTTTCAACAATAAATAAATTTTAAAAGTTTCCTGAAGTATTTTAAACATCTGTTTACTTTTTAAACGACTAAACTTATATACCTAAAACATGTTTTAAACATTTGTATTTAGGCCTTTTCATCGTCCAAGCGGCCGTAGAAAATATTGGGCGGTAGTTCCATTGCCTATTTTGAATATGTTTCTTTAAATTGTTGGCGATGCTTTTTGACTTCATGTACCATTTCAAACATTTGTCATACTTCACTTATTTTCCTTGATAAATTTTCTGCCCTTAATAAAAAATCATATTAACGTTATACTTAAAAGTAAAAACCGTTGTGACGAAAAATCGAATATGCATATTTACCATACCAGCTAATTTTATGCTGGTGTTTTGCGATGACAAGTGGCCCTATTAAAGCTGTACTGTTAAAAATCGCAATTCCACAACTTCTTTGTGAACTGCTATCGCAATTCACAAAATCGAACTCTATCACAGTTCACAAAGTTGGAACTACTATAGCATTTCACAGAACTGCTATTTATGAAAAAGTGATCGCAGTTGCGATTTACGATTTTCAAACAGAGTGAACAAAACCGGTCTACCGGTGGGTAGTGAAATATCGCTCATCACTAATCCGGTCCATTAAATTTTCACAGACAATTCATGTTGAGTAAGCAATCATCTTCTTTTTTGTAGCCAGTTCAAAATTGTTCAGCTGGGTATATTTTTTTATAACTGTCCGAATTTAATCTTTTTGGTTGAATGAAGCTTAAAAGTCTCACCTTTCCAACACTATATCGTAAGTATGATGCAATGTGATTGGCAGCACTGAGAGATATACGACTGCAAAACATCTACTGACAAAACTCGAAAAGACTTTTTCGACTACCCAATATTATCACAGATTTACCTAAACGCCAAGTATAATATTGACAGATAACGAATCAACATTCACACGAACATATGAGCGAAACAAGTTTACGAAAAACTACAAATTGTACATATAGTAAGATCAACGTTTCATGCGGCAACCAACGGTCAAGTTGAGCGTACACATAGTACTCGAACTCGCTAGAGTCCTAGCACAGGAACATAACCAGTCACTCTGTCACAGGAGAGAAACCTGAGGACCTGTTTTTCACTCGAGGAGGTTAGCCTGACATTAAAACAAACTCGAAACAAATCAAAACAAAGTGCTTTCATACCACCATAAAAATCGTACAAAAAAGGGGACGTTATATACTCCGAGAGAAAATATATGCAGAAACATACAAAAAAAAGAAGACGGAGGTGACACAATACTTTCAAGTTATACACAAACACAATATACGAGTGTAAAAGCATGCCAAGAATAATAATTTTATTTTTTAACTTCCACCGCCCTCTGCGACGGTATATGCAATTGATTTAAAGAGCAAAAATAATGTATGTATTGATAGAAACCGTCTTGTATGCGTGTATCATGGCACTTTTATTTTATATCATGTAGCAAACATTTCAAAAATATTATATTAACACCCTTTGAGAAAATAGTACGATCACAGGAAGTGTGCAGAATATGCGAAGAAAGCTATGAATTGTGGGATATGCCGTATTCTACATCGCAGATCCTTCAGCGTTTCAATGCAGTAGTCGGTAACTTCTTTGTCTTTTGACTTTTCTTCTGCGCAAAATGGCGCTACCAGTGATCAAGTTCACCTATAAACTTTAAACGCCGCACGACGTTGTCATTATCAAAAGAGGCCTATGAATCTATCTATCAAGCAGATGGTAAGATTTTCCATTTCTTTTCGTTTTCAAAGCACATCCATCCAATAGTTCTCTTATAAAGCGCGTCTTCAAATCTTCGTCGATTTTATTCAACAGAGGAATGTACACTGAGACCCTTTAGTATTCTTCGCCAGTTCTCACGCAGAAATTTCCGCGTTTTGTCGACCGCAGATTCTCGGTTTTTCTTTGTCAACTTTTTGGTCTGCCGCCATTTTTTTGTGGATGGCTCGGAATGTTCCTCAGCTTTTTTGGATTTCGAGGCTGACATTATTGTTGGTGTTAATGTTGTTTCCAGGATAGGCGAAGACAGGAGCCTAGTCCCGAGTGCGACGACCGTTTGTTTGATGACAGGAGATATTTAGTTTTGCCATCTTTCGCTGCCAGACCCATTTTCTTTCCTTCCTTATAAAGTCTGGAGAAATCAGATCTAACGGCGCGAGTGTTGAGGCAAATGATATCAATATCCATCAAAAGGGGGTCTTTCATCCGTAGTTGTTTTATTTTTTTCATTGGTAGTGTTTGGCGTAGCGGGGCCCAAATCCAGCGCACAACCCTGGGAAGGGACGTTTCGCCTTCTCACTTTAGCTCGCCTTTAAACGGATGTTCTTAGGCTATCCAGAGAATACTTGGTCTAAATCAGGAAGTCATGAGCCGCTTGAGGTACGTGTAAATAAATGGGTTCTGCCCACTTCCAAGTGAATGGCGCTCAGGGAACTTTCTTCACTTGCGTGAACTTCTACACATGAATGCATCCTACATTACGCTCTCA
>NW_024395835.1:1055282-1172402 GCF_016617805.1 Bactrocera tryoni | reverse complement strand
AAGCATCATAGTTTTATTTTCAATGGAAAATGATTAAAAAAATTTAATGATTGAGAGCTAACAAGCTTAAATCCTATTATTGGGTATTGAAAGGACAAAAGTCAGTTGTTATAATATTCTTTAAAAAGATGTAAATAGTTTCTCCATATAATAAATAACCACTATTTAGTAATTTTTATTCGTACTAAATGTTGGGTATTGGGTTGATAAATGCCCAAAAATTGTAATTTTGTTCAATCTGGCCATAATGGAAAATGTTATAAAAAACGCTAATTTTGAGGCGCTCTCACACTGGAATAAGTTTAACATCCCTTTATTCCTGAAATGAGGTATAAGTAAAAAGTTATTAATTCAGATAATGGTAAATGTTCAGCAGAGCGGCTTTTCCGAAAACGTGCACCAATTTTCACGGGAAATGTCTTAAAATACTCGTTTTTAGTTCTACTTTACGAGTATGTTAAGCGTGTGCTTTTAAAAACAATATTTTCTTTGTTTTAATAGAAAAACATCGTATTTCCCGAAATCAAAAATTCACTTTTGCACTTTACACGTCTTTAGATGTTAAAAATATATTTTCTGTCAATTATGTACACGTATTTATTGATGTTCTTTAATGAATTAATTAGAGAAATGGTTTTTATTGTTATTTTTATAAAAATATGTAAAACTTCACAATCACTTCACTTCAACGAAAATGGCAAGGTTATGTTCAAAATTATGGCATCGCTGTTGTAAATTCGAATCTATTGATTCATGCACTGAACGTTTTCGAATTATCGATACTCTCGATATTCGAGACTGAACGATAATTTTGTTCGCGCTCGAAAAAAATAACCCTGGTCGGTCCAACACCCCGGCGTTCATAATTCTTCTGTGTCCAACTTCTTCTTCTTTCTGCAATAATAATGAATTATAAATTTTTCTATTATGTATTTCGCATTTTTACCAATTCTCGTTCAGACCCGAATATTGGGAATATTGATATTTCCTATTATGTATTTCTCATTTTTACCAATTCTCGTTCAGACTCGAATATTGAAAATATCGTAATTTTAATTTCTTTTTATTTTTCCAATTATTATTATTTTTCTATTACGTGTCTCTCATTTTTATCTATTCTTGTTTAGTCTCAAATATCGAGAGTATCGACATTTCGAAACCGATCGCTGCTTGTATCACTAGTATCCAATTGAATTTCGAACAGTGATGCCATTTATAGCGTAAATATCGTGCAAAATCATAATATTTCTTTTTGTTTTCATTACAAAAAAACATAAAAATCGGTAACGCGCCATATATATTCGTGAATCGGAATTAAAAATGAATTAGACATTTCCCGTGAAAGTTAGTGCACGTGTTCGGAAAAGCCGCTCTGCTGAACATTTACCGGAATTAGAAATAAAAATAAGTGTTTAGCCATTAAATTGGGAACTTTATTTAACTATCCACTGATCGAACTCAAGAGTGTTTATATGGTAGACGATTTATCGAAGAATCCGTAACAATGTTTTTACTTTAGCACAGAATGGTATCGACTTTCTGCAAAGTATTGAGACGACATATGAATAACATTAGCAATAGTGATCTCAGTATATACAGTAATAAACCTTTTCTTTGTTTACATACATATACTCACCTCTAGAAAATCTTAGGGTGTTGTGTTACACTTTTTTTGCTACTTTCATGGTAATCAGGGTGTTGTGTTAGCATTTGAACTACATATAAATTTTAAATTTTGATGACCGAGACTTTAAAAGATATTAAATAATGCAAGTGTTTACGTTATTTAAGTGATTATATTGAATTACTTTGCATATCTGTTCAATTTTATTGGGATATTAGTTGTTGTTTAATGTTAAATCAGTTGTTTTTTTTTGTGCAATTTTTAAACACGCTTCAAGTATTTCCAAATTTTTGCATGCAGTAGGATACAATCTTGGGTGGTAATTTGTCGTGTGACATATACAAATTGACAACTCGTTAGCGTGAGTTTGAAATGAAAGATATGTCGAAGTTTTTAATAAGAATACATATTAGTGTTAATAATAAAGTTTATATTAAAAATTGTAGAGCCTTTTTATTGCTGCGAAAATTCACAACCCGACGTTTTAAAATATGTACTTTTTATAAGAATTAGAACATATTTTTCTTTAAGAATTTTTAATAGGCAGGCAGCCAGCCCTCATTTTCGGCACATCAAATTTTTGAGCATTTCACATAGGTAACTACCTCCCCCTTCTAAAAGTTAGCTTCTGTATTTTAATATATTTAATAGAGTTGTAGGATTTCGGATGCATTTATTGTGAGAGCTTAGAAATCTTTATTAATTATTAAATTATTTTGTGCAATATTTTTATTTAAATTTTTATGTAAATTATTAATTATGTTTATTTTAAGTTGAAAAGGTGAATATAGGCCTACCGGGGAACCGAACACCTAATAAAAAGTCTGTAACGCACTTTATTGCAAACCTCTGGGGTGGTGTGGAAAATGCAAAACTTAAATATTGAAAAATAAATTATCAAAAATAGTATACGGATGAGAATTAGAACGATGTATTAAAAATTTAGCTTCAAATGCCTAAATATCTACTTTCCAAATTAAAATTATTGGTAATAATATTTCAAAAACTTACGAATACAAACCGTTTTATGTTTTCTGTCTGTCAATTGAAAACAAATACATTCAGAAGAAAACTCACCACCGAGAAATCTAAGAACAGGGCTGCTTTTTATTAATAAGAACTCACTACATAAAGAATATCTGACTATCAGTAAATGATATTTTTATGGGCGAAACATGACACACTATGGCGTTTAAATCAAATATTAGTAAATACATGTCATTAATAAATAATTTCCTTTTATATTAAGCAACAATATTTATAGTTTCTGTTATTTAATAGAATAAATTTGCTAAGTATTTACTGCTTCAATGTATACAGCACTACGTTGCTACCTCTGAAAATCCAAGATGGCCGCTATTCACCCCTCAGAAAGCTACCACGAAAAGGTTATCTACTGTATATACTGTGATAGTGATAAAGTATAAGGTTACACTAACCACCATCTTCTTTTGAGATGAGAAGAAGAAGCATAGAACAGTAAATGTAAATTGCAATCAAAAACTGTAATACTTTTGTTAATTCGTAAAACTGACTTAGAAAGTTCGTATACCTTGTGTAGCTTCTTATCAAAGCTAAAGAACTTGCAAATAATACCGCAAAGAATTGTGGCTTTTCCCATAACGTTCTTAGTATACTATTTATACCCTTGTATAATCAAATTTAGTAAAGTGTTTATAATATCTTTATTAATATAGGGGAATTCGAATTTGACTCGCCATACTGGGATGAAATAAGCGAATCAGCTAAGACTTTTATTCAAAACTTAATGTGTGTAAACGTGGATAAACGGTATACCTGTAAACAAGCACTGGCACACCCTTGGTAAGTAAAAGAGTTTAAATGTATTTAGATGTTTAAGATCGATGTATGGCACTTGTCACAGTCAGTTTGTAAGTTAGTTTCATAATCTAATTGGGAACACAGCCAAGAACAAAAAGAAACTACGAAATTCTGATCCGTTTGATATTAAGTAAAAGAAAAGACTGTTGGTTGCACAAAGCTATGGTAATTGTTCAGCAGAGCGGCTTTTCTAAAGACATGGTCCAATTTTGTTTTGAAATATCTTAAAATTTTTGTTTTTAAAACTATTTCAACAATAAATAACTCTCATCCGGTTAAAAACAAGATTTTTTTGTTTTTAATGAAAATGTGTAATTTTTCTCGGAGTTTAACATATACTTTCCATCATTCACTTACAATTTTTTTATCACGTTAAATATATACTTTCAATCATTCATTTACACATTTTTTTTAATGTTTATTTATTAGTAACATCGGCGTAGAGCCGACTGTCGTGGGAATTCTTTTTTTTACGTGACCTCATGTTGCTTACCCAATACTGCGACACTAGCCTTTACGGCTGTGCATTCTGCACATAGTTCGCGCGCTGCGCCGCCACTCACCCCGAGTGGCCAACATAGGACCTCCACGGTCCCCAGGAGCTCAAACAGGCAACATAGCTCCCACTCTGAAAATCTTTCGCAGAACTTTTCTCTCGAAAACTCGCAATGTCGACTCATCAGTTGTTGACATCGTCCAAGCCTCTGCACCATATAGCAGGACGAGTATTATGAGTGGCTTATAGAGTTTGGTTTGCTTCTCAATTGCCTCCTGAGTCCGAAGTAGCACCTGTTGGCAAGAGTTATCCTGCGTTGGATTTCTAGGACATTGTTGGTGGTGTTTACGCTGGTTCCAAGATAGACGAAATTATCTACGACTTCAAAGTTATGACTGCCAGCAGTGACGTGAGTGCGACGAATGTTTGTTTGATGAAAGGAGATATTTCGTCTTGCCCTCGTTCACTGCCAGACCCATTTGTTTTGCTTCCTTGTTCAGTCTGGAGAAAGCAGAACCAACGGCGCGGGTGTTGAGGCCGATGATATCAATATCATCGGTATACGCCAGCAGTTGTACACTCTTATAGAAGATGGTACTTTCTCTATTTAGTTCTGCGCTTTGCCTGAAACCTCGTTTGGTGTCGAACGGCTCGGAGAGGTCCTTTTCGATTCTAACGGAGCTTTTGGTATTGCTCAACGTCAGCTTACACAGCCGTATTAGCTTTGTGGGGATACCAAATTCAGACATCACGGCATAAAGGCAGCTCCTTTTCGTGCTGTCGAAAGCAGCTTTGAAATCGACGAAGAGGTGGTGTGTGTCGATTCTTCTTTCACGGGTCTTTTCCAAGATTTGGCGTATGGTGAATATCTGGTCGGTTGTTGATTTGCCAGGTCTAAAGCCACACTGATAAGGTCCAATCAGTTTGTTGACGGTGGGCTTTAATTTTTCACTCAATACGCTCGATACAACCTTATACGCGATGTTGAGGAGGCTTATCCCCTTAGTTGGCACAGATTGTGGGGCCTCCCTTTTACGGATTGAGCATAGCACACTTAAATTCCAATCGTTGGGCATGCTTTCGTCTGACTATATTTTACAAAGAAGCGGATGCATGCTCCATATCAGTTCTTCGCCGCCGTGTTTGAATAGCTCGGCCGGCAATCCATCGGCCCCCATCGCTTTGTTTTTCTTCAGGCGGGTAATTGCTATTCGAACTTCTTCATGGTCGGGCAATGGAACCTCTGCTCCATCGACATCGATTGGGGAATCGGGTTCGCCTTCTCCTGGTATTGTACGTTCACTGCCATTCAGCAGGCTGGAGAAGTGTTCCCTCCACAGTTTAAGTATGCTCTGGGCATCGGTGATAAGATGACCTTTGGGGGATTCACAAGAGTATACTTTGGTCTTGAAACCTTCTGTAAGCCGCCGAATTTTTTCGTAGAATTTTCGAACGTTACCCCTGTCGGCCAGCTTATCAAACTCTTCGTACTCACGCATTTCGGCCTCATTATTTTTCTGTCTGCAAATGCGTCTCGCTTCCCTCTTCAGCACTTGGTATCTATCCCATCCCGCACGTGTTGTGGTCGATCGTAACGGTGCGAGGTAGGCAGCCTGTTTTCTCTCCGCTGCGACACAACACTACTCGTCGTACCAGCCGTTCTTTTGCATTTTCCGAAAACCAATGGTTTCGGTTGCAGCTGTACGTAAGGAGTTTGAAATGCCGTCCCACAGTTCCCTTATACCGAGTTGTTGACGAGTGCTCTCAGAGAGCAGGAGTAAAACCCGAGCAGAAAATCGTTCTGCTGTCTGTTGTGATTACAGCATCTCGACGTCGAACCTTCCTTGTGTTTGTTGACGTGCGGTTTTTGGTGCACAGAGGCGGGTGCGAATCTTGGCTGCAACAAGGTAGTGGTCCGAGTCGATGTTAGGACCTCGGAGCGCACGCACATCTTAAACACTGGAGACGTGTCTTCCGTCTATCACAACATGATCGATCTGGTTAATAGTTTTTCGATCCTGAGACAGCCAGGTAGCTTGATGAATCTTCTTATTCGGGCCCCAGCGAAGTCGATCAGCCTCAACCCATTTGGGGATGTTTCGTGGTGGAGGCTGAATTTACCGACCGTAGTGCCAAAAATACCTTCTTTGCCCACCCTGGCGTTAAAGTCGCCATCGTGGCGGGGGCAGTTCTCATAGGTGCGCTCCAAGCGCTCATAGAAGGCATCTTTGGTCACATCGTCCTTCTCTTCCGTCGGGGCTTGGACGCAAATAAGCGAAATGTTGAAGAACATCGCTTTGATGCGGATTGTGGCTAGACGTTCACTCACCGGAGTGAATGATGGTACTCGGCGACGGAGTCTCTCTCCCACCACGAATCCCACACCAAACTTGCGCTTTTTTATATGGCCACTGTAGTAAATGCCACAAGGACTTACTCGTCTCTGTCCTTGTCCCGTCCATCGCGGTCCCACACCCAGCGCACAACCCTATGTAGGGGATGTTTCGGCTTCTCACTTTAGCTCGACTTCGAACGGATGTTTCTAGGCTACCCAGAGGATACTTGGTCAAAGACCGGAAGTTGTGAGCTGCTGGAGTCATATGTAAAAGAATCGTTTCTGGCCACTCCCAAGTGAATGGCGATCAGAGAACTTTCCTCACTTGCGTGAACTTCTACACATGACTCCATCCTCTAACTGGGTCGGCTTCACAGAATTTCCTGAGAGCACATTTAGCGCTCTACCCATTGCTACGGACGTATGCGTTGGAGAACGTCGATTCTGCAAGGTGATCGCAGCAGCTACCGCTCGCTTCATCCCGGCTAGAAGAATAGCGGAAATCCTCCCCAATTTCCCAGCTGAAGCAGATGTTTTAGCCAACGAGCGCGACACCTTATGCCATGCCGATCCCGGGGATCCCCGAATAAGGGATCTCAATTTGGTGATTCGGCGTATGGTAAATCAACATAAGCGGACGAAATGGATAGAGCACCTGAAGTCCTGCAACCTCTCCACCGGTCTGCATCCTTTGGTAGACAAAGGCAAACGATGTGTTAACCGACGGCAGCGCAAAATGCCAAACGACGAAATATTCTAAATCCATTGGCCCAGATGGAATTAACATGCTAATACTACAGCATCTAGGCTCGACGAGAGTAAGCCATCTCACCAAGGTGCTCAACCCTTCCCTGACCACTCTTCAAATACCCGATGTGTGGAAAGTCGGAAGAGTGGTCCGACTACTGAAACCTGGGAAGCCCGTAAACAAAGGGGAATCTTATCGTCCGATGGCTCTCGTCTCCCCAGTAGTGAAGACACTTGAGGCCTTGCTACTCCCGACCTTCACTCACTACCTGAGCCTAGTCAACCACCAGCATGGATTCCGAAAAGTGCACAGCACCACCACAGCAGTTAGCGCCATAAACGCTCAGATAGTTCGTGGTCCTAACCGAGAGAACGATCCTCGTAGCGTTGGACTTGTCAAAAGATTTTGACACAGTCAACCACACAACGCTATTGCAGGACATTGAGGAAACCACGGTTCCTCCAGGGTTGAACTTAATATTGAAGTCGATGGCGTGAAAATTCCGACTGTCAATAACCTTAAGATTTTAGGTGTAACCTTCGATAGTCTATGCTACTTCACTCCACACACGACCGCGATGATCGCCTAGGTACAAAAGCCGCAACAAAATCCTCAAGTCGCTAGCCGGCAGCACATGGGGTAAAGACAAAGAAACGTTGTTGGCAACATACTAGGCAATCGGCCGGCCGGTCCTCAACTACGCAACACCTATATGGTCGCCTGGATGCAGTGGTACGCAGATGAGGAAACTCCAGATCTGTCAAAATACTGCGATCCGGACCACGACGGGATGCCATTTGTTGTCTCCCATCGAACACCTACACAGTGAAGTGCTTATGCTCCCAGTTAAGGAGCATAATGAACTCCTCTTCAAGCAGTTCCTGCTAGGATGTTTTCGTAGAAATCAGCCTTGCAGCCACCTGCTTGGTCATAAAGAGGTCTTTCCTTGACTACGTCGACGACGTCGTACAGTACGCCGACTGGACTTCGGTCGCAACTGACCTCCGACGAGTACTGACCGCCATTCACAGTGGAGATATTAACACCTTCACCGACTCCCTTCCCGTGAATTTCGTTCTTGGAGTCAAACTACCACCAACGCAGACGAAGAGCTCGAGTTGCCGCGAGAAACGCGAATGACCCTAGCGCAGCTTCGTTCTGGATATTTAACTCCTACTTACCCAGAATAGACCCAGACATACCCAATGTATGTCCTGCAAGCAATGAATCTCTGCATGACACTGACCACCTGTTTGCATGCCCTACCAACCCCACTCATCTAACACCCTTTTCCCTTTGGTCCGACCCCGTCGAAACAGCACGTTTCCTGGGCCTCCCGTTAGATGACGTCCTAACGGGGATTGATAACCATTGAAACAATAACAACAAAATTTTCATTTATATATTTTTTGATAAAAAAAACATGAAAAACAACACAACAAGTAAATTTCGGCCAGATTATGTGAGATATTATGGCACCACTGTTGTAAATTCGAGGGCACTGTTGATTCATGCACTGTTTACGAATTATCAATGGTCTCGATATTCGAGTCTGAACGATAGTCGACAAAAATCAGAAATATATAATATAAAAAATTATCATTCATTATTACTTGTTTCTTACTATGGATTACATTTATTTGCTATTAACATTGGCATATTTTTTGAATATTCACATTAAGTACGAATATCGAGAGTATGAAGTAACGATTGAAATTTTATTCTGTATCGTATATCTGAGTTTTATCAATTCTCGTTCTGTCTCGAATATCGAAAGTATCGATATTTCGAAACCGATCACTGCTTCTATCAATAGTGACCAATCGAATTTCAAACAATGGTGTCATGTATAGTGTGTATATCGTGCATAATCGTAATATTTTTTATTACAAAAAATATAGAAATAGGGCATGTACCCTATTTAATGTTGAAGTAGATTTAAAAAACCAAAATTTTGAGATATTTTCCAACAAATTTGGACCATGCTTTCAGAAAATCCGCTCTGCTGAACATTTATCCTTAATACTCCCATTGGCAGAAATATTGTCAAAGTGTAAAACATTTGTAGTTTTTTGGCTTTGTACGTAATTTGTTATTTTTAGATTATATATATATTTCATGGCATAATTCAAACAATTTGTTTGATCAGTATCAAGAACACCAATGCTAAATTGAAATCTGTAAACAATTTATATGTAACACCTTTACTCTTACCTCTTATAAAAATACAAAAATATATGAACATACATAGTATATACATATGCTTATATTTGCACATTTTCTAACCATAGCTTTTATTGTTGTTTATTGGAAGGATATCTGGTAACGCAGCGAGCAACAAAAATATTCATGGTACAGTGTCCGAGCAACTTAAAAAGAACTTCGCGAAATCGCGTTGGAAAGTAAGTAGAATCTAGTGAAATTCCTCGATTGTATTTTAATAATTTTTCCATTTCCTCATACTCATTTCAGCAAGCATATTATGCAGCGACCGTTATTCGCCAAATGCAACGAATGGCACTCAGCAGTAATAGTGGATGTAGTAGTAGTAAGAGTAATATACTACCAACGGGAAATGTAGTATGTAGCGGCAGCGTTGTGACGTCAGAAGAAGCTGAAAGACTTATCAGCAGTAATAGTGAGGAGGCAATTCGCAGAAAAAATGTGAACTCAAGTTCCAACAGCAGCAGCTCTCCACATGAGCTCTCGACTGATTACAATGTATCTATTGCCAATGAACGCAAAGATAACCAACCATTGGGAAGTAATAATTGTAAATGTAGCTCTCCTGCTTGTGTAAATGGCAGTGAAACACACTTGTAAGCCTTTCCAAAATAAAGGGAGATACAATCACTTATAACAGGTTTTAAGTCATATAAGGATAACAAATTCTAGAAATAAATTTTTTTTAGAACTTACTTTTGTATAAGTCTGTATTTAGTTGAATGTGGTCAGAACACGCCCCGAAACTTCCATGTAATAACTTAAATTGGAAACGATAAAATTTATCATAAATAATGCATTAGTTAATTAAAATATGAAAATACAGTTATTGATCTAATAACTGCAAGTTTAAATAAAGAGCTACAAAAAATGTGAAATTCTATGCACAATAAAACAGCTATACTTTCAATCTTCGTGGTAATAATCGGTGATTAACAATAAATAATATACATACATACCAACAGATCCTGTTCCGTGTTGCTGTAGCTATGGTATACAATTAATACTATTATAATCTACTGAAAATTAATAATGAGAGAAATTTGGTTGGTTTGAATGCCAAAGTAATTCTCTACTTTATTGCTAATCTTAAATATAATATAAGTTAATTCTATGATCAGTGCTCGCGTCTTTGTTGCAGCTATTCCACGAAACGCTTGTCAGTTTATGTTGATTATGCAGGTGCGCCAAATGCTGCCAATACAATTATCTTCATATTGTTGTAAATCCTCCTTAAATTTCGTTTTCTTATAAGTTATTTTATCAACAATATTTCGTTTTATTTAATACAAATTTCCATTTGTCTTGCATTTGGTATTGGTTGTACCTGAATTGTTTGGTATATTTCTTTTCCAAATTGAGGAAACTTTACTAATATTACATATCTTCATCTGTAATAATACCTTCACTTAACAAGTTGTTTTGGCTAGTCATTATGATTCCTTTTATTCTAATTACATTTGTTTCAATATAAATTACATTTTCTAGTAATTGATTGTCGCATGTTTGTTTCGTTACAGCTTTAAGTTCTGAGTTGATACTCTTCATATATTCTATTTCATTGCCAAAATTTTCAGTAATATTCTGTTCTTTATTAATTCTAATACTCTCGCAACAAAGTTGCTAAGGAGAGTATTATAGTTTTGTTCACATAACGGTTGTTTGTAAGTCCCAAAACTAAAAGAGCCAGATTTAGGGTTATATATACCAAAGTGATCAGGGTGACGAGTGGAGTTGAAATCCGGATGTCTGTCTGTCCGTCCGTCCGTCCGTCCGTGCAAGCTGTAACTTGAGTAAAAATTGAGATATCATTGTGAAACTTGGTGGGCAACATCGGCCCACTGCCATGCCCACAAAATGGCGAAAACCGAAAACCTATAAAGTGTCATAACTAAGCCATAAATAAAGATATTAAAGTGAAATTTGGCACAAGGGATCGCATTAGGGAGGGGCATATTTGGGCGCAATTTTTTTGGAAAAGTGGGCGTGGCCCCGCCCCCTACTAAGTTTTTTGCACGTATCTCGGAAACTACTATAGCTATGTCAACCAAACTCTACAGAGTCATTTTCTTCAGGCACTTCCATATACAGTTCAAAAATGGAAGAAATCGGATAATAACCACGCCCACCTCCCATACAAAGGTTATGTTGAAAATAACTAAAAGTGCGTTAAACGACTAACAAAAAACGTCAGAAACACTAAATTTTACTGAAGAAATGGCAGAAGGAAGCTGCACCCAGGCTTTTTTTAAAAATTGGAAATGGATGTGGCGTCGCCCACTTATGGACCAATAACCATATCTCAGGAACAACTCTACCGATTTCAATGAAATTCGGTATATAATATTTTCTTAACACCCTGATGACATGTACGAAATATGGGTGAAATCGGTTCACAACCACGCCTTCTTCCAATATAACGCTATTTTGAATTCCATCTGATGCCTTCTCTGTATAATATATAAGTACATTAGGAACCAATGATGATAGCGGAATGAAACTTTACACAAGGGCTGTGTTTTCGGTGATTTAACCCAGTTTGGATCGATAAGTGTTAATTTATGTTTGTCGTCATTAGAGCAATGTCTTGAAGGAGGGTTGTGTAATACATGCAATGGATGGAGCCATGTTGTTGTTGTTGTTATAACAGTTTCTCTATCCCCGTTAGGATGGTAAGGGTTATCTGTGTTGTCGTCGACGTCATTTAACGAGAGGCCCAGGAAACGTGCTGTTTCGACGGGGTCGGACCAAAGGGAAAAGGGTGTTAGATGAGTGGGGTTGGTAGGGCATGCAAACAGGTGGTCAGTGTCATGCAGAGATTCATTGCTTGCAGGACATACATTGGGTATGTCTGGGTCTATTCTGGGTAAGTAGGAGTTAAATATCCAGAACGAAGCTGCGCTAGGGTCATTCGCGTTTCTCGCGGCAACTCGAGCTCTTCGTCTGCGTTGGTGGTAGTTTGACTCCAAGAACGAAATTCACGGGAAGGGAGTCGGTGAAGGTGTTAATATCTCCACTGTGAATGGCGGTCAGTACTCGTCGGAGGTCAGTTGCGACCGAAGTCCAGTCGGCGTACTGTACGACGTCGTCGACGTAGTTAAGGAAAGACCTCTTTATGACCAAGCAGGTGGCTGCAAGGCTGATTTCTACGAAAACATCCTAGCAGGAACTGCTTGAAGAGGAGTTCATTATGCTCCTTAACTGGGAGCATAAGCACTTCACTGTGTAGGTGTTCGATGGGAGACAACAAAAGGCATCCCGTCGTGGTCCGGATCGCAGTATTTTGACAAATCGCGAGTTTCCTCATCTGCGTACCACTGCATCCAGGCGACCATATAGGTGTTGCGTAGTTGAGGACCGGCCGGCCGATTGCCTAGTATGTTGCCAACAACGTTTCTTTGTCTTTACCCCATGTGCTGCCGGCTAGCGACTTGAGGATTTTGTTGCGGCTTTTGTACCTAGGCGATTATCGCGGTCGTGTGTGGAGTGAAGTAGCATAGACTATCGAAGGTTACACCTAAAATCTTAAGGTTATTGACAGCCGGAATTTTTACGCCATCGACTTCAATATTAAGTTCAACCCTGGAGGAACCGTGGTTTTCTCAATGTCCTGCAATAGCGTTGTGTGGTTGACTGTGTCAAAATCTTTTGACAAGTCCAACGCTACGAGGATCGTTCTCTCGCAGGGTGGTTTCTGGTTAGGACCACGAACTATCTGAGCGTTTATGACGCTAACTGCTGTGGTGGTGCTGTGCACTTTTCGGAATCCATGCTGGTGGTTGACTAGGCTCAGGTGGTGAGTGAAGGTCGGGAGTAGCAAGGCCTCAAGTGTCTTCACTACTGGGGAGACGAGAGTCATCGGACGATAAGATTCCCCTTTGTTTACGGGCTTCCCAGGTTTCAGTAGTCGGACCACTCTTCCGACTTTCCACACATCGGGTATTTGAAGAGTGGTCAGGGAAGGGTTGAGCACCTTGGTGAGATGGCTTACTCGCGTCGAGCCTAGATGCTTTGGCATTAGCATGTTAATTCCATCTGGGCCAATGGATTTAGAATATTTTGATAACATTCTGAACCTCCTCATCGGTACAAGTAAGTGGCGCGCGGTCGTTTGGCATTTTGCGCAGCCTTCGGTTAACACATCGCTTGGTTTTGTCTACCGAAGGGTGCAGTGTAAACTGCCGGCTAACATAGTTCGCGCACTTCTTCGGGTTCGAAAAGGCATGACCATTGAATTGAACTTCAACTAGGTCGTCTTGTCTCTTCCGGTTAGACAAAGCCTTGATAGTAGCCCAAAGCTTACTCACATCGGTGGAGAGCTTGCAGGACTTCAGGTGCTCTATCCATTTCGTCCGCTTATGACGGTTTACCAATCGCCTAATCTCCAAATTAAACTCCCTTATTCGGGTATCCCCGGGATGCAATGAATGGAGCCATCTTTAGACCTTCTCAGACCGTTAGACACACAGGGAGTGGACCACGAGTTACGTGGCCCCATGTTGCCTACGCAATACTGCGACACTAGCCTCTACGGCTGTGCAATCTGCACATAGTTCACGCGCTGCACCGCTACTCACCCAACAGAGGACCTCCACGGTCCCCAGGAGCTCAAACAGGCAACAAAGATCCCACTCTGACTTGTCTCGCCCAACCTTCATCCCGCTCCAATCCTCGTGCGAGAAGCAATCAGCAACTCCTGGTTCCTCGCACAGTCTGTTCCGTGTGTCAGCCCGTCGGAACGTCACATCAGTTAAGTGCAATTCTGGTGTCACTTCCCGGCGTATTCCGGTCTGCTCACCAGGTGAGTGGATTGAGTCGTAAGTTGTCCAATACTGCAAGAGTCTGCCCTCGCAACACACAACAGTGGCGTCGCCAATCAACACCATAGTGCGACAACCGCCCCTGCGAGTTCTACAGCAGCAACAAACCCCACCTATACGCCATCCCTTCACCCACAGGATCACCCACGGACACCCGCGACAAACCTGTGTACTTCAATTCAACTGCAACGGACTCCAGAGCAAGATCGAGGAGATAGTTGCACTTATGAATCGGGAACGCGTATCGATAGCTGCGGTCCAAGAAACCAAACAAAACAGCCGCTCAGATCTTCTGAGTTGTCCAGGTTTCAACATAATACGTAAAGATCGCGAGCGAGATAATGGTGGTGGCCTAGCCTTCATATTGCGCAACACCGTGCAGTATCGTCTAATCAATGAAGACATCGACCGCAAGGGTACAACCCTAGAATGTCGGGGTATAGCTATCCGGTCAGGCGATGTCGAGCTCGAAATATTTAACATATACATCCCCCCAGGTACATGTTGCCCTACAGGATATCACCCGAATATAGGCGCGCCACTTCGTGGTGAAAACCGTTTGGTACTAGGCGACTTTAACGCGCACCACGATCTTTGGCATTCCTGCCTGTCAAATGATCGTAGGGGGATGGAGCTGGCGGAACAGATTGACGATTCGACATTCTGCACAATGAATGACGAAGCCCCCACCAGAGTTATGGGCACCTGTAATAGCTCGCCCGATATTACCACTGCTAGTGGTGGTCTGATAAATACCATAACCTGGCGACCTATGCTTACTCTCGCATCAGACCATCTGCCCATAATTATCTCGATCGAGAAACCTCCCGATCTTGTTTCTGTGGACAACCGCACCTTCGTTAACTTAAACAAAGCTAACTGGGTCGGCTTCACAGAATTTACTGAGAGCACCTTTAACGCCATCCCTGATAAGGGATCTCAATTTGGAGTTTCGGGGATTGGTAAACCATCATAAGCGGACGAAATGGATAGAGCACCTGAAGTCCTGCAACCTCTCCACCGATGTGAGTAAGCTTTGGGCTTCCAGCAAGGCTATGTCCAATCCGAAGAGACAGGACGACCGAGTTGACGTTCAATTTAATAGTCATCCCTCACCGACGGCTGCGCAAAATGCCAAACGGGGGATACGATGGGGAGGTTGAGAATGTCATCAAAAAATTTAAGTCTTCCAAATCCATTGGCCCTGATGGAATCAACATTCTTATGCTAAAGAACTAGGCTCGACGGGAGTAAGCTACCTCACCAAGGTCTTCAACCTGATGCTGACCACTCTTCAAATACGACATGTGTGGACAATCGGAAGAATGGCAATACTACTGAAACCTAGGAAACGCCAACAAAGGGGACTCCTATCGTCCGATAACTCTCCTCTCCCTAGTAGTGAAGACCCTTGAGGCCTTGCTACTCCCGACCTTCACTCACCACCTGAGCTTAGCGAACCACCAGCATGGATTCCGAAAAGTGTTCAGCACCACCACAGCACTTGGCGTCATAAACGCACAGATAGTTCGTGGCCTTAGCCAGAAACCACCCTGTGAGAGAACGATCCTCGTAGCGTTGGACATTGTCAAAAGCTTTTGACACAGTCAGTCACAGAACGCTACTGCAGGACATTGAGAAAACCACGCTTCCTTTAGGGTTAAAGAGGTGGACCATGAACTACCTGAGCGGTCGACAATCATTCGTACTATTACGAGATGAAACATCTAAACTGAGAAGAATTAAACAGGTGGTTGCGCAGGGTGGTGTCCTCTCCCCGCTACTGTTTAACTTCTATATTTAGAAACTCCCACAGCCACCAGAGGGGGTTTCCACAATTTCGTACGCTTATGATTGCACGAAATTGACGTCGGGGAAGGGAATCGATGGTATGTGTTCAAAAGTAAACAGCCATCTCTCCGACCTTTCTTGTTTCCTCACTGCACGGAACCTAACACTTTCCCCAACAATATCCACAGCGAACATATTTACGAACTGGACGAAGGTGTATACACTTGAGCTTAGTATTGCAGTCGGTGGCGTCAAAATTCCGACTGTCAATAATCCTAAGGTTTTAGGCGTAACTTTTGATAGTCTCCTTGATTTTCCGTACCACCGCGATTCTCGCCAAGGTACAGAGCCGCAACAAAATCCTCAAGTCTCTAGCCGGCAGCACATGCGGAAAAGACAAAAAAAACTTTGTTGGCAACATACGAGGCAATCGGCCGGCCGGTCCTCAATTACGCAGCATCAATATGGTCGCCTGGATGCAGTGGTACGCAGATGAGGGAACTCCAGACTTGCCAAAATACTGCACTCCGGACCACGACGGGATACCTCTTGATGTGTTCCATCGAACACCACCCATCGAAGAGGTCATTCTTTAACTACGTCGACGACATCGAACAGTACGCCGACCGGACTTCGGACGCAAATAACTTCCTACAGGCACTCACCGCCATTAACAGTGGATATATTAACACCTTCACCGACTCCCTTCCAGTGAATGACGTTCTTGGAGTCAAATCATCACCCATTGCAGACGACGAGCTCGAGTTGCCGCGAGAAGCGCGAGTGGCCCTAGCGCTTTCCTTGAAATTTATTTCCTGTTTCATAAACCGTTTGATTTTCATGGAATGATCGTTTTTCACGGCCTTTATTTCTATAATAAAGCATCTGTCTTTGATTTAATTTCAATTTTGCGGTTGTATCATTGTGCTTTATTTTTCGGTTATAGAATGAATAGTTTGATTTTTGCTCGCCCTCTTTTTTCGGAATTGGAGACTCTCCAATCGGTACCCGTATAGTGTATCTAAGAATCCAAGGGATTGTACTTGCGGCTTAATTTTGACAATGATTGGTACAAATCGTTAATTATAATTAATTTTCTATTAGACACTTTACTCAAAATTATAACTATTATAATTTTTATACGTTTGGAATATTTTGCTTAAGGGTATAATAGTTTTGTTCACTTAACGGTTGCATGTATCACCTAAAGTTAACCGAGATACATTTAGGGTTATACAAATATAAGTGAACAAAATGGCGAGACGAGTTCAAATACGGGTGATTGTCTGTCTGCCTCTCCGTCCGTCGGTTCTTGCAAGCTATAACTTGAGCAAAAATTGAGACATCTTGATGAAACGAGTTCGTAAATAGGCGTAGTCGGACCACTGCCACGCCTACGAAACCCAGTTAACCGAAAACTTATAAAATACCATAACTACATATAAACTAAATTAAGATATAAAACTCTTATTTGGCTTAATGGATCACGGTAGCAAGGAGAACTTGTGGATAAAAAAATTTTAAAATGTGGCCGTGGTCCCGTCCGCTTATAAATTTAATGTACATATCTCCTAAGCTAGTGAAGCACATTTGCTGAGCGCAAATATTATAAGAACTGCTACCAACAGTGTGAAAATAGATGAAATCGGAAGATTATCCCGCTCACTCCCTATATAACGGTACTGTCCAAACTATTAATAGCGCAATAAATCAATAACTAAATACGACAGAGACATTAAGTTTTACTTCTGAGATGGTTCGGAAGGGTTTTATGGGAGCCGGTGTGGAAATTGGACGATGGACGAGGCACCGCCCACTTTTTGGTGAAATCACCTTTCTCGGCACCCGACTTACCGATTCCGACTGAATTTGATACCTGACATTCTTTTCATATTCCTATATCATAGTGAGAGAATGGAGTCATGTGTAGAAGTTCACGCAAGTGAAGAAAGTTCTCTGATTGCCACTCACTTGGAAGCGGCCAGAAACTATTATATATAACACTACATGTGCTTCAAACAGCTCACGACTTCTGGTCCTAGACCAAGTATCCTCTGGGTAGCCAAAGAACATCCGTTTAAAGGCGAGCTAAAGTGAGAAGGCGAAACATTCCTTCCACAGGGTTGTGCTCTGGTTTTGGGACCGGCGACGTAAAAAACACTACCAATGAAAACTAATCGACAGACTCGGATAAGAGACCCCTCTTTAGATGACGACCATGGCAAACGAATTAAGGATTACGATTTGAAGACATTCGCCTGGAATGTACGGTTCCTTAATTGGGTTCCGCTGCCCGGCTGGTTGATGTCCTTGGTAGAGTGAAGGCTGACATCACCACAGTCCAGAAATGCGATGGACGGGACATGGACTGAGACGAGTAGGTTCTTGTGGCATTTACTAAAGTGGCCGTATAAAGGAGCGAAAATTAGGTGTGAGGTTCGTAGGGGGAGAGAGATTCCGTCGCTGAGTACTGTCATTCACCCAGTGGATAACGTCTAGCCACAATCCGAATCAAACCGAAGTTCTTCAACATATCGCTGATTTTCGCCCACACCCCGACGGAAGAGAAGGACGATGTGACCAAAGATGTCTTCAATGAGGTCTTGGAGCGCACCTATTAGAGCTGCCCCCACCACGATGTCAAAATCCTGCTTGGCAACTTTAACGCCAGGGCTGGAAAGGAAGGTATCCTTGGCACCATAGTCGGTAAATTCAGCCTCCACGAGGAAACATCCCCAAATGGGTTGAGGCTGTTCGACTTCGCCGGGTCCCGAAATATGGTTGTCTGTAGTAATAGAGAGTAACAGGTTTAGACAAGCTATCTGGATGTCTCCGAATCGAAAAGCAACCATCCAGACCGACCATGTTGTGATAGACGGAAGACACGTCTCCAGTGCTTAATCTGTGCGTACGCTTCAAAGTCCAAGATTCGCACCCGCCTTTGTGCAGCAAAAAACGCACGTCAACAAACAAAAGTAAGGTTCGACGTCGAGAAGCTGCCATCACAACCGATAGCCGAACGATTTTCTACTCGGCTTGCACTCCTGCTCTTTGAGAACACTTATCAACAGCTCGGTATAAGGGAACTGTGGGACGGCATTTCAAGCTCCTTACCTACAACTGCAACCGAAACCATTGGTTTTCAGAAAATGCAAGAGAACAGCTGATACGACGAGGAGTGCCGTTTTGCAGCGGAGGGAAAGCAGACTGCTTACCTGGCAACTTTACAGTCGACAACAACCCGTGCGGGATGGGATATATACGAGAGTTGAAGAAGGAAGCGAGATGCATTTGCAGACAGAAAAAGAAAGTGACTGAAATGCGTGAGATCGAAGCTTGACAAGCTGGCCGACAGGAATAATGCTCGAAAACTTCTACGAAAAAATGCGGCGGCTAACAGAAGGTTTCAAGACCAGAGCATACTCTTGTAGAACCCAATTATGTGGTCTAGTCATCGATGCCCAGAGCATACTTAAATTATAGAGAAAACACTTCTCTAGCCTGCTGAATGGCAGTGAAAACATAACGCCCGGAAAAATCGAACCCGATTCCCCAATCGATGACGATGGAGCAGAGGTTTCATTGCCCGACCATGAAAAAGTTCGAATGGCAATTACTCGTCCGAAAAACAACAAAGCAGAGTGGGCCGATGGATTGCCAGCCGAGCTATTCAAACACGGCGGCGAAGAACTGATAAATGATGACGGCTGGTGGAGAAAATAATTCGAGCAGGTACAATTCTCTATAAGAGTGTACGGTTACTAGCGTATGCCGATGATATTGATATCATTTGCCTCAACACTCGCGCCGTTAGATCTGATTTCTCCAGACTTTATAAGGAAGGAAAGAAAATGGGTCTGGCAGCGAAAGATGGCAAAACTAAATATCTCCTGTCATCAAACAAACGGTCGTCGCACTCGGGACTAGGCTCCTGTCTTCGCCTATCCTGGAAACAACATTAACACCAACAATAATGTCAGCCTCGAAATCTAACGCAAAATAACTCTTGCTAACAGGTGCTGCTTTGGATTAAGTAGGCAATTGAGAATCTAAGTCCTCTTTTGACGAACAAAAATCAAACTCTATAAGTCACTCCATTGAAAATTCCAGGTGGAGAAGGACCTGGCTTCGCTTGGAGTCTCCAATTGGCGCCACGTTGCGAACAGAAGAAACGACTGGCGCGCTGTTGTTAACACGGCTATAATCGCGTAAGCGGTATCTACACCAGCAAAGAAGATATCATAGTACAAAAGTGGGCGAAATCGGAACTAGGCGGGGTACTTCCCATAGAGCATAATTTTCAATTCTATTTGAATATTTTACTTTCCAATACATAAATCAAAAAGCAACTAATATAATGGAATACATTTTTATGACCAATATCGCCCGAATCCATCCAACACTGTTTTAGCCCCTAGCTACCAAATATGTGAATATACTTTTGACAGAAATTGTCGGTCAATTTGTCAGATATACAACTGAAATTCAGAGCGTACCATTTCCGGATAATAGTAATTCTGTCTCTCGAGAATGGGTTGAATCAGGTCAATACTTCCCTGAGCCCACAATTACTTAATTTCGAGGTTTCAGGTGAGTTTATGCTGGATATATGAATAAGTTAAGCGCGTGATCCAAGTCAAAATGTTAGATACTAATGTGGCTGCAAAGTGGTTTGCAGCGCAAATCGGTTTTAGGGCGGTTGCCACGCCCGGGTAGGACTATGTAAGCGATTAATGTTTCTAATAAATTTGTTTCTCTCTATGTACTTGAATTAATTAGGACGCGTGATCGAAGACAAATGTTTAATCACTAATGGCGGCCAACGGGTGACACGTTTGCAGTGCAAAGCGGTGTTAGGGCGATTGCCACGCCCCTGCTAGGACTATGTAAGCGATTAATGCCTCTAATAAATTTGCTTCTCTCTATATACTTGAATTAGTTAGGCCGCGTGATCGAAGACAAATGTTTAGGCACTAATGACGGCCAATGCAAAGCGGTTTTCGCGCGATTGCCCTAGGGTGACACGTTTGCAACGCCATGCCCCTTAGAGGGCCACTGCCACGCTCCTGGGAAGTGTAAGCGGTTAATGACTTTATTTTATTTGGTTCTATTTATACTATATATCTGGATGAAATAGGCTGCGTTATCCAAGTCACCCGTTGAGACAATAATGGAGGCCAAAGGATGACAAGTTTGCAGTGCAAAACTGTTTTTGAGCGATTGTCGCGCCCCTAGTAATACTATATATTCTGAAAAAATATAAAGTAACGGAAATATAATCCAGAAATTTGCCATTTTATTTCAGACCCAAATTAAATACTATTTCTATTTTTGAATATAATATATAATGCTAAGATAGCGCTGAAAATAATATCCGTAACTGAAAGTGCTAAATTTTAAACGAAGCGGCTTGATAGAGAACTTGAAATGGATGTTGAATTCAGCTCTAGCTGTGATCTGTTCGATTGATACATTCGCGGTTTATCCTCCAAGTTTTCCGACATAGAAAAATCAGTAATTGGAAAAAGAAGGAAACAGCGGGAAACGCAACGATACTCATTGCAGCTGTGTGCAAATTACAATTTATAATTGGGAGTTTTTACCCATGTGATATTTTATCTCTAACTTATTCACTCAGCGTGATTCTTCAGAAAGAATCGGTCGATCTGTCAAAGGCAGCAGATATGTAACGTTTCGAAATCGAAGACAAAAAGCTGAGGAACATTCCGAGCCATCCACAAAAAAATGGCGGCAGACCAAAAAGTTGACAAAGAAAAACCGAGAATCTGCGGTCGACAAAACGCGGAAATTTCTGCGTGAGAACTGGCGAAGAATACTAAAGGGTCTCAGTGTACATTCCTCTGTTGAATAAAATCGACGAAGATTTGAAGACGCGCTTTATAAGAGAACTATTGGATGGATGTGCTTTGAAAACGAAAGAAATGGAAAATCTTATTGACTGCTTGATAGATAGATTCATAGGCCCTTTGGATAATGACAACGTCGTGCGGCGTTTAAAGTTTATAAGTGAACTTGATCACTGGTAGTGCCATTTTGCGCAGAAGAAAAAGTCAAAAGACAAGAAGTTACCGACTACTGCATTGGAAACGCTGAAGGACTGCGATGTAGAATTACGGTATATCCCACAATTCATAGCTTTCTTCGCATATTCTGCACACTTCCTGTGATCGTACTATTTTCTCAAAGGGTGTTAATATAATATTTTTGAAATGTTTGCTACATGATATAAAAATAAAGTGCCATGATACACGTATACAAGACGGTTTCTATCAATACATACATTATTTTTGCTCTTTAAATCAATTATACCGTCGCAGAGGGCGGTGGAGGTTAAAAATAAAATTATTATTCTTGGCATGCTTACACTCGTATATTGTGTTTGTGTATAACTTGAAAGTATTGTGTCACCTCCGTCTTCTTTTTTGTATGTTTCGCATATTTTCTTCGGAGTATATAAAGTCACCTTTTTTGTAAGTGATTTTTATTCTGGTATGAAAGCACTTTGTTTTGATTTGTTTCGAGTTTTATTTTGAATGTCAGGATAGCCTCCTCGTTTGAAGAATACGTCTTCGGGTTTCTCTCCTGTGACAGAGTGAATTGGTTATGTTCCTGTGCTAGGACTCTAGCGAGTTCGAGTACTATGTGTACGCTCAACTTGACCGTTGGTTGCCGCATGAAACGTTGATCTTACTATATGTACAATTTGTAGTTTTTCGTAAACTTGTTTCGCTCATATGTTCGTGAATGTTGATTCGTTATCTGTCATTACATACTTGGCGTTTAGGTAAATCTGTGATAATATTGGGTAGTCGAAAAAGTCTTTTCGAGTTTTGTCAGTAGATGTTTTGCAGTCGTATATCTCCAGTGCTACCAATCACATTGCATCATACTTACGATATAGTGTTGGAAAGGTGAGACTTTAAGCTTCATTCAACCAAAAAAGATTAAATTCGGGACAGTTATAAAAAAAAAATTACAGCTGAACAATTTTGAACTGGCTACAAAAAGAAGATGATTGCTTACCAACATGAATTGTCTGTGAAAAATTTAATGGACCGGATTAGTGATGAGCGATATTTCACTACCCACCGGTAGACCGGTTTTGTTCACTCTGTTTGAAAAATCGTAAATCGCAACTGCGATCACTTTTTGTAAATAGCAGTTCTGTGAAATGCTATAGTAGTTCCAACTTGTGAACTGTGATAGAAGTTCGATTTTGTGAATTGCGATAGCAGTTCACAAAGAAGTTGTGGAATTGCGATTTTTTAACAGTACAGTTTAATAGGGCCACTTGTCATCGCAAAAGCACCAGCATAAAATTAGCTGGTATGGTAAATATGCATATTCGATTTTTCGTCACAACGGTTTTTACTTTTAAGTATAACGTTAATATGATTTTTTATTAAGGGCAGAAAATTTATCAAGGAAAATAAGTGAAGTATGACAAATGTTTGAAATGGTACATGAAGTCAAAAAGCATCGCCAACAATTTAAAGAAACATATTCAAAATAGGCAATGGAACTACCGCCCAATATTTTCTACGGCCGCTTGGACGATGAAAAGGCCTAAATACAAATGTTTAAAACATGTTTTAGGTATATAAGTTTAGTCGTTTAAAAAGTAAACAGATGTTTAAAATACTTCAGGAAACTTTTAAATTTATTTATTGTTGAAACCAAAGCTGTTAAGTAATGATTACTAATCATAATAATTAGTAATTAGATTTTTTTTTTTGAAAGGTGAAGTATTGATTATATTACGATTATTTTCAGATTCGGACGATTACTAATTGACTACGATTACAGATAATCGGAAAATAGTCAAGATTAATAAAAATTTCGAAAAAATAATCAAAAATAATAAAAAGTAATCGAAAAATAATTTGACTACTTTCAAAGATTACTTTTGATTGTTTTTGATTATTATTTATTTTTCGAAATTATAGCACTAGTGTTTCATGTTAGTTGTTTTTTTTCACTTTTTGTTATTACTACTGATGTTCATCGATAACATAACACTGTTTCTTAAAGAATAAAAATAATACTACGTATTTATATGTATAAGCTGAAGCAGTATGAGGAAATGTATTCAAAATAAACCATATATTTGAGTAGAGAGAGTAATTATGCCGCACTAAAATTAGGCAAACATAATTTATTTTTTATTTGCTTTCTTTAATACCAACATTTCAAAAGTACGGTCAGTGAGATTTTGTTTGCCATCGATTGACAACTCCAAAAATAGTACTCACTTAAATATTGCATTACTGTTACTCAAATGGGAGTACTCACTTAAATAATGCATTTCAATAACTCCAATTTAGTAACATTAGTTCAATTTTACAAACAAACTTACAAACTAACACTTAACTTATGCATGCTTACGTATGTATCGTCGGCTTAGCTTTTCCTTATAAGCTAGAGATATTGCACATATGTATGTAACATATGCACCTTTGCTAGCATAAGTGCTCATTAGAATTTTGCCACTTTGTTTTGTAACTCTTTTGCTTGAATGTACTTACAGTGGGGAGCAAAACCGCGAATATATTTGCTTTCTTGAGGTATTAGCATTGATTTTCATGATACATTTTTTTCGATAGGTTTTTTGAAAGTTTGATGTTGATTCTTTATTATACCAGTATTGAATGGACTATAAAACTGCATACCCAAAAATATTATAAACGCTCTTATTAAAGTCTTTGAAATTTGTACGAAAATTTTGTAAGTTGTCATAAATTTTGTATACAGTTTTAAACTGTAATTCATATGACATTTTTTAGAGGATGAACTACATTTTTATAAAAATCTATCCAGAAAATTGTATCGTGAAAAAAAATTGCTAATGTCTCAAAAAGGCAAACATGCGTTCCTTTCTGTTCCCCAGTGTGCAATTGAACATTCATACAAACATATGTATGTACTACATAATAACTAACTCGCTTTACTACTGAGCTGCGTTGTAATTTTAAGAGTGCCAAATCAAGTAGCAAGACACCAAGAAATCACGTTTTAATTCATAAAAAAGGGTGTGAGTTTAACTAGCAAAAGGAAAACATTAATTATGAACTATTGTAATTGTGAGTATTAAACATAATTGTTGTTAACTTTTAATAATAAAATTTATTTTTAGGTCTAAATGTCTGTTCATGTTTCCGAAACCGATTTTTCTGCAGACGACAGTATTGAAGATCTGGACTTTAATACTACTGGAAGTAAACGAAAGAGCTCATTAAGTGCGGAACAGGTAGCCCTTTTGGCAATCTGAGTTCGATGGTAAACTGTTACATGCAATGATTGATTGTTCATTGCCCCTTTCCATTCTGGAAAAGAAATCCTTTATAGATCTTTTTCAAAGTACAGGTATGAAGGTGATATGTAGGCAAACAGCGGCTAAGAAATTGGAAACAAAATATACCATCATGATGGAAAATGTAAAAGAAAACATGGTTTGCTCTAAATATTTTTGTACTACAGCAGATGTTTGGTCTGGAAATCATAGAAGCTTCCTTGGATATACGTGTCATTGGCTTACAGACAATTTCGAACACAAATCGGCAGCTTTGGCATGTAGAAGAATTTGTGGAGCACACACCGCGGAAAATATTGCGCAGATGATTACTGAAATCAACACTGCCTTTAATTTGAACAGCTCAAACATTGTCTTGACCATTACAGACAACGGTTCAAATTTTGTAAAAACGTTCAGAGGATATGGTGTGGGAAATGACTTTTTCGAAGATGAAATTAATGAGGAAATGCCAGCCTTTGATAATGAAAGTTTGTTGCGCACACATCAGAGATGTTGCAGCCATACTCTGAATTTGCTTGCTTGAACCGACTTCGATAAAATTTTAAAAACTGAGCAGCCACTGTACATCCAGCATAAGATGGTAAGTCGCAGAACAAATGGTATTATTTTGCATCAAAAAAATAATCATTGAAATTGAAAAAATGTAAGGAACAATTTTTTTTAATGCAATAGAAAACGTTTGTAATTGTGAAAATGTGTTTAATGTTAATTTTTTTAGACATTCGATAAATGCTACAACTTGTGGAAGAAGTGCAAGTGGACAAAGTCGTCGGAAATAATTGAAGGGCACCTGGGATAATCATTGGTTTTGCCCGTTGTTACTCGTTGGAACTCATTGCATGACGCAGTTAAAAAACTACATTGCTACAAAGAAAAATTAAATAATCTGTGTGATAAGTTGACTTTGCCACAGTTTTCTGCAAGAGACATACAGTACCTGGAAATGTACAATTTGGTAATGGAACCAATTGCAAAGGCCCTGGACTTTCTTCAAGGAGAAAGCAACATTAACTATCGAATTTTCATATTTTGGTTCTTTATTCTTACAGGATTTTTAATACCATGCGGATCCCAGGAATTGCAATAGTTATCATCTCTTATTTTAAAAATGGAACAGAGGTTAAGAGAAAGGTTCCAACCATATTTCATGTAGAAGCCTGAGGCAAATATTGCAATTGTAGCAACAGTGCTAACTCAAAGCATCAAAATGAAATGGGTCAGGGTGTTGCTGAGATTAAATTCGGAATTGCCAGAATTAACTGTCGAAAATATAACCAGCAGATATTTTGTGAAACACTTTACAGGTTTTACGTCAAAAATTGTAAAACATTTAATTTTGAAAGGAAAAAATTAATAATAAGTGAGCTTATGGCGTACATTTATTTTGTTTTTAATTTTAAAAGATTTGACTTTGCAGATGATTAAATTGAAGTAAGTTCTTCTCCACAAGAACAGATTAAAGTTGACCAACGATCTGTAATAAAACAGCAGTTCTTCAGCTATTTAAATGACAATGCAAATGCTGACGAGATTTACCAAAAACATGATTTATTAAGGGAGGCATTTATTTTTTTTAACGAATGTTTTCATTTGCCGGGATCGTCAACAGTCCAAGGCGGCAATCTTTGTCTGATTTTTCTTTTGAAAAATTAGTTGTAATAAAGGCCAATTGTAAATATATGTAAATTGTAGAACTGTTTTTTTGTGAATTGAATGTATTTGTTTTCTTTATTATTTTTCCACGTATTTTTCCCTTTTATTTGATTTAGGAAGGTCTAAAATGTTATTGGTTGTTTTGTTATTGAAGTAAATCTAATTTATTTTATATACGAAAACTATGTAATTTTGTTTTATTTGTTCAGAATATTTTCAATGCAAATTTTTCAAAACGAAATGTAAGTATAAAGTGATGAGCTTTCAAATTTTTTAAAAAATAATCGAAAATAATCAAAAAAAATCCTTGAAAGTAAGCCAATTACTTTTTTTTTTGATTATTTTCTCGTAATCCTATCTAATCTTAATTATTTTTGGATTATTTGTAATCATAATTAATTAACAATCAGGAATTGTTAAAAAAGAGAATTATGTAATCAATACCATTCCTTTTCAAATTTAATCTAATTGATTATTAATCGTAATCCAAATTTAACTGCCTTGTGCTTGAAACCAAATATGAAAGCTTATGTGAAGAACTTAAAAAATAAATGTAGAGGACTAATATTTTCATATTTTCGTTGCTTTATTTCGCAATAGCAATATAAAATCACAGTGATTAAAAAATAGCAATCACTGAAATCACGGATATTGAAAAATCGCTATATCGCTCATCACTGGACCGACTTCATTAACATCTGCAAAAATCTGAACCTGAAACGAAATGAAATCAAACCATTTCCAAAAGCAATCATGGTAACAGAAGACCGAAAAGTGAATCAAAATGCGGTAATAATGTGCAAAAAAGATCATGGTCCAAGCGTGGTGAAGCTCAACAAATGGCCGCAAAGCCAGGAAAGGTTATGCTGAGTGTTTGGTGGGGTTGGAAAGGAATCATCTACTATGAGCTGCTCCCGCCTGGGCGAATGATTGACTCTATATTTTACTCTCAACAAATGATGAGATTGAAGCAAGCAGTCGAAAAAACGGCCAGAACTGATCAACAGAAAGAGTTTCGTCTTCCATCAGGACAACGCTAGATCACACACATTTTTGATGACTCGGCAAAAACTGGGAGAGCTTGGCTGGGATCCATCCCATAGCCCTGACCTTGCACCATCGGACTACCATTTGTTTCGGTCAATACAGAACTCCCTTAATGGAGTAAAGTTGGCAGTGAAAATTACTAGTCGCAGAAAAACCAGAAAAGTTTTACACTGATGGAATAATGTCTCTAGCGGAAAAATGGCAAAAAATGGTGGACCAAGATGGTACATATTTGGTTCATTAAAGCGAAAAAGAAATACAAAAGGACTCTTTCGACTACCAAAAATTTCGTCAGTGTATTTTTATGTATTGTTTTTACTTGGAATATCTCATATGTAAAAGTCTTCTTCTATACTGGCGTGGAAACCACTTACGGGGTTATAGCCGAGTAAACAACAACGTGCCAGTCGGTTCTTCTTTTCGCAAGGTGGCGCCAATTTGAGATTCCAAGCGAAGCCAGGTCCTTCGGGTACTGCGTCGAAAACTTTCAGAGCTGGAGTGTTTTCGTCCATTCGGTCAACACGACCTAGCCAGCGGAGCCGCTGTTTTATAATTCGCTGAACCATGTCAATGTCGTCGTATATCTCATACAGCTCATCGTTCCATCGAATGCCATATTCGCCGTGGCCAATGCACAAAGGACCATAAATCTTTCGCAGAAACTCCGGTCTTGAAACCTTCAGTTAGCCGCCGCATCTTTTCGTAGAATTTTCGAGCATTAATACTGTCGCCCAGCTTGTCAAGCTCTACATACTCACGCATTTCGGTCTCTCTATATTTTTCTGTCGACAAATGTGTTTCGCTTCCCTCTTCAATTCTCAGTATCTATCCCATTCTGCTCGTGTTGTGGTCGATCGTAACGTTGCGAGGTAGGCAGCCTGCTTTCTCACCGCTGCGACCGGCACTCCTCATCGTACCAGCTGTTCTTTTAAATTTTCCGAAAACCAATTGTTCGGTTGCAGCTGTACATAAGGAACTTGAGATGCCGTCCCACAGTTTCCTTATACCGAGTTGTTGACGAGTGCTCTCACAGAGCATGATTGCAAGTCGAGTAAAAAATCGTTCGGCTATCTGTTTTGATTGCAGCTTCTCGACGTCGAACCATCCTTGTGTTTATTGACGTGCGTTTTTTGCTGCAGAGAGGCGGGTGCGAATCTTGGCTGCAAGAAGATAGTGGTCCGAGTCGATGTTAGGACCTCGGAGCGTACGCACGTCTAGAGCACTGGATACGTATTTTCCGTCGATCACAACAGGATTGATTTGGTTGGTGGCTTTTCGATCCGGAAACAGCCAGGTAGCTTGATGTATTTTCTATGCTGGACTCTAGTACTTCTTCTTCTTCTTAATTGGCGTAGACGCGGCTTACGCGATTATAGCCGAGTTAACAACAGCGCGCCAGTCGTTCTTCTTTTCGCTACGTGGCGCCTATTGGATATTCCAAGCGTAGCCAGGTCCTTCTCCACCTGGTCCTTCCAACGGAGTGGAAGTCTTCCTCTTCCTCTGTTTCCCCCGGCGGGTACAGCGTCGAATACTTTCAGAGCTGGAGTGTTTTCGTCCATTCGGACAACATGACCTAGCCGGCGTAGCCGCTGTCTTTTAATTCGCTGAACTATGTCAATGTCATCGTATATCTCGTACAGCTCATCGTTCCATCGAATGCGATATTCGCTATGGCCAACGCGCAAAGGACCATACATCTTTCGCAGAACTTTTCTCTCGAAAACTCGCAACGTCGACGTTAGTTGTTGACATCGTCCAAGCCTCTGCAGCATATAGCAGGACGGGAATTATGAGTGACTTATAGAGTTTAGCTTTTGTTCGTCGAGAGAGGACTTTACTTTTCAATTGCCTACTCAGTCCGAAGTAGCACCTGTTGGCAAGAGCAATCCTGCGTTGGATTTCTAGGCTGACATTGTTGGTGGTGTTTACGCTGGTTCCAAGATAGACGAAATTATCTACAACTTCAAAGGAATTGACTGTCAACAGTGACGTGAGTGCCAAGTCGCGAGTGCGATGACTGTTTGTTCGATGACAGGAGATATTTCGGCTTGCCCTCGTTCACTGCCAGACCCATTTCTTTTGCTTCCTTGTCCAGTCTGGAGAAAGCAGAACTAACGGCGCGGGTGTTGAGGCCGATGATATCAATATCATCGGCATACGCCAGCAGCTGTACACTCTTATAAGAGGTGGTACCTTCTCTATTTAGTTCTGCAGCTCGAACTATTTTCTCCAGAAGGAGGTTGAAGAAATCGCACGATAGAAAATCGCCTTGTCTGAAACCTCGTTTGGTATCGAACGTCTCGGAGAGGTCCTTCCCGATTCTGACGGAGCTTTTCGTGTTACTCAACGTCAGTTTACACAGCCGTATTAGTTTTGCGCGGATACCAAATTCAGACATCGCGGCATAAAGGCAGCTCCTTGTCGTGCTGTCGAAAGCAGCTTTGAAATCGACGAAGAGGTGGTGTGTGTCGATTCTCCTTTCACGGGTCTTTTCCAAGATTTGGCGCATGGTGAATATCTGGTCGGTTGTTGATTTTCCAGGTCTGAAGCCACACTGATAAGGTCCAATCAGTTTGTTGACGGTGGGCTTTAATCTTTCACACAATTCGCTCGATAGAACCTTGTATGCGATGTTGAGGAGGCTAATCCCACGGTAGTTGGCGCAGATTGTGGGGTCTCCTTTTTTATGGATTGGGCATAGCACACTTAAATTCCAATCGTTGGGCATGCTCTCGTCCGACCATATTTTACAAAGAAGCTGATGCATGCTCCCTATTAGTTCTTCGCCGCCGTGTTTGAATAGTTCGGCCGGTAGTCCGTTGGCCCCTGCCGCTTTGTTGTTCTTGAGGCGGGCAATTGCTATTCGAACTTCTTCATGGTCGGGTAATGGAACGTCTGCTCCATCGTTATCGATTGTGGAATCGGGTTCGCCTTCTCCTGGTGGTGTGCATTCACTGCCATTCAGCAGGGTGGAGAAGTGTTCCCTCCATAATCTAAGTATGCTCTGGGCATCGGTGACTAGATCACCTTTGGGGATTCTACAAGAGTATGCTCCGGTCTTGAAACCTTCTGTACGCCGCCACATTTTTTCGTGGAATTTTCGAGCATTACCCCTGTCGGTCAGCTTATCAAGCTCTTCGTACTCACGCATTTCGGCCTCCTTCTTTTTCTGTCTCCAAATGTGTCTCGCTTCCCTCTTCAACTGTCGGTATCTATCCCATCCCGCACGTGTTGTGGTCGATCGTAACATTGCGAGGTAGGCAGCCTGTTTTCTCTCCGCTGCGACACGGCACTCCTCGTCGTACCAGCTGTTCTTTTGCACTTTCCGAAAACCAATGGTATCGGTTGCAGCTGTAAGTAAGGAGTTTGAAATGCCGTCCCACAGTTCCCTTATACCGAGTTGTTGACGAGTGCTCTCAATCGTTCGGCTGTCTGTTGTGATGGCAGCTTCTCGACGTCAAACCTTTCTTGTGTTTGGTGGCGTGCGTTTTTTGCTGCACAGATATAGCCAAGATAGTGGTCCGAGGCGATGTTAGGACCTCGGAGCGCACGCACATCTAAAACACTGGAGACGTGTCTTCCGTCTATCACAACATGATCGATCTGGTTGGTAGTTTTTCGATCCGGAGACAGCCAGGTAGCTTGATGAATCTTCTTATGCTGGAATCTAGTACTACAGATAACCATATTTCGGGCCTCGGCGAAGTCGATCAGCCTCAACCCATTTGGGGATGTTTCATGGTGGAGGCTGAATTTACCGACCGTAATGCCAAAGATACCTTCTTTGCCCACCCTGGCGTTAAAATCGCCAAGCACGATTTTGACATCGTGGCGGGGCAGCTCTCATAAGCGCGCTCCAAGAGCTCATAGAAGGCATCTTTGGTCAGATCGTCCTTCTCTTCCTTTGGTGCGTGGGGGCGAATCTGCGATGTGTTGAAGAACCTCACTTTGATGCGAATTGTGGCTAGACCTTCATCCACCGAAGTGAATGACAGTACGCGGCGACGGAATCTCTCTTCTACCGCGAATCCCATAACGAACTAGCGCTCTTTTATATGTCCACTGTGGTAAGTGTCGCAAGGACCTACACATCTCTGTCAAAAGGGGGGTCTTTCATCCGAGGCAGTTGCTATTCTTTCATTGGAAGCGCTTATTACGTGGCGGATCCCAAGCCCAGTGCACAACCTTATGTAGGGGATGTTGCGCCTTCTCTTTTTAGCTCGACTTCGAACGGATGTTTTTAGGCTACCCAGAGGATACTTGGTCAAAGGCCGAAAGTCCTGAGCTGCTTGAGTCATATGTAACAGAATCGTTTCTAGCCACTCCCAAGTGAATGGCGATCAGAGAACTTTCCTCACTTGCGTGAACTTCTACACATAACTCCATCCAACCCCACCTTAGAACAATTCCATATAGGAAATTACTAAAAAATTCTCTTCTCATAAAGAATTGCATAGTGTGGTCGCATACATATTACGATGGATAAGACGACCACCAAAATCCTCCATGGGACAGGATCTGACGTCCGAAGCTAAACTTGAGTTTTCTAAAAATTGCACAAGTGGTCCAACATTCAGAATTTTCGGACGTCATTCAAAAATTCTGTAAAGGTACCACCCTACCCGCAAACGTGCAAAAACTCAACCCGTTTTTGCATGAGTGCTCGGATATGCCGCTGTCAATCAAATTAATCCGAGTAGGAGGTCGCCTATTTAAATGCATCTCTCCCATACGATGCAAAATTTCCGCTTTTATTAAATAAAAGTTCGCACTTCACTATAACGTATTTATGGTTTCTGCATATTCGAAATCACCGCGCTGGGGCTGAAGCGTTGGTTGCCCTTGTTCGAGAACGCATATGGCTAATTAATGCCCGAGAAGCTTTCAGTACAACCGTAAGAAACTGTATACATTATTTTCATTACAAGCAGAAGTTGCAAAGAACCAAATAATGGGAAATTTGCCAATCGAAAGACTTCGAACACTACGGCCTTTCTTATATGTAGCGTAGATTTTTGTGGTCCGATATACACACAACGTTAAAAATACGCGGTCGACCACCGCGTAAAATATATATTGCAGTTTTCGTTTGCTTTACATTCAAAGCAGTACATTTAGAACTAGTTTCGGACCTGTCTTCTAATTCATTTATTCTCGCCCTAAAAAGGTTCATTGGACGCCGAGGAATGCCGACGAAGATATTCAGCGACAACGCCATCAATTTCGTCGACGCCGATTGCAAGCTGCGCGAATTGAAGAAGGCGTTTCTAGCAATGGGTCCAGAACTAGAGAGATTTGCAGCAGACGAAGGGTGCAGCGTCATCTTTATACCACCGCGAGCGCCGCACTTCGGCGGATTCGGCGGATTATGGGAAGCCGCGGTGAAGTCCGCCAAACACCACATCGTTCGCGTCACCGGCAACGCGCTACTCACAGCAGAGGTTAGTAAGTGGTGTTGGCTGAAGTAGAGGCCATCCTCAATTCTCGCCCCCTAGTACCTCTGAGCCAAGATCCCAACGACGGCGAGGAGTTAACGCACCAACGCATCTATTAAGTAATATGATGCTCCCTGCGAACATTACCCCCAGAGAGGTGCCAGTGGACCCAGTTCGTTTGTTGCACGAGAGATGGCAACTTGTTTGCTGTTCACGAGCAGAGCTGATCGAAATTATACCTGACGGGCCATCAGTAGCGCAACAAGTGGCTGCACCCGAAACGCAATATGCAGCTCAACGACCTCGTTTTCGTCCACGAGGACAACGTGCCGCCACAACAGTGGGTACTAGGGCGCGTCGTCACGGCAAAATCGAAGGGCAAGACGGTAAGGTGCGAGTCGCCAGACGTAGCAACCAAGACGAGCACGGTTCAGCATCTCATCCACAAACTGGCCGTGCTTCCACTGCAATATTGAAGGAATCTGATCTTGTCAAGGTGGCCGGTGTTGCGTCAAACTACACAAGATATATATATTTAAACCTAAAACTAAAATGAAGAAAAATGAATTATAAAAAATTATAAATATTGAATTATATTAGTATTGTATACTTACCCTAATAAGTTATATATACTTACCTTAATCTATTACTATAAGTTAACAAAATGAACTACTCACCTCTTTTTGTACATACCTGTATACTTCCATTCCAACTGTTTTTTCCCGTTAGCTTTAAGATTTAGGCTAAGTCATCTAGTTGCTAAAATAAAAGAAAGGAATTGTAATTAGACCGGAATCAAGATCGCTTACGCGTTTTCTTTCGTTCGCTAATTTTTTCGTCGCAATATCGCAAGTTCAGCCACAGTGCAGGCAATTGGTTGAATTTTAATTCAAGTGAATTCACGTTTCCCGACAATTTGTTTTATCTCAAAAACTCTTGAAATTTTCATGGCGCCCGAAGCAGGGACATGAGCGTGATTAAAAAATTAAAATTAAATATAGTACAAAAAAAGCATATCTTTTTCGCAACCAATTGCCAAATATCGTTTTCGATTTTCGGATCTTTGGTTCTCACGGTTAAGTGAAGTGACAAGCTAAGGAACCAAGTTAAAAAATATTATAAAAAGGATTAAAAATCCAAATATACAAACATATATTTGAAGTGCGTACAGTGAAAACTTCCAACACAAAAATATATACCGACATACATATATATTGCGTGCAGTGGAACCTATAATAAAAATCACAAAATATACATTTACATACATATATAATATAAGTGCAGTGGAAATCTGTGAAAAAAAAATATATATATACACACATACAGTGTAAAATCGAGTGCTGAAATACTTACTCGTATACTTACCTCAGCCTAAAACAAAAAGTCAAAAGAAGAAAAAAGGAAAAAATTGAGGAGTGTGTGCATAGTAAAATAAAAAATTCACCAAAGCGAAGAATAAAAAATTAAAATAAAAGGTGAATTATTTATGCGGAACAGTGGTGGGTGCAAAGAAAAGCTCTAAAGTTTTTGAAATACCAAAAATAATAATTACGAAAAAAAAAAACAGTTTTATAAACTGTTTAAAGTGCCGCAAAACTAAAAAACCGGTAAAAGCCTAAAAACCGGTAAAAACCAAAGTGCCGGTAAAAAAGACGAACCGTTTTCATCCGTTGATATAATCACGTCGCTGCCTTCAGCCTGCTGCTGCCGTCAATCTGTTGCTGCTGCCGTCGCTCCGCTGCATGTTATAACTCCGCTGCTGCCATCAATGTCGCTGCCTTCAACCCGCTGCTGCCGTCAATCTGTTGCTGCTGCCGTCGCTCCGCTGCTGTTATAACTCCGCTGCTGCCATCCACGTCGCTGCCTTCAACCCGCTGCTGCTGCCGTCAATCTGTTGCTGCTGCCGTCGCTCCGCTGCTGTTATAACTCCGCTGCTGCCATCACGTCGCTGCCTTCAACCTGCTACTGCCGTCAATCTGTTGCTGCTGCCATCACTCCAGTACTGGTGCCAAGCCACTGCTCCTATAATTCCGCTGGTGCCATCACTTCGTTGCTGCCGTCTATCCGCTGCTGTTTAAGTCGTCGTGGGAATGAGCTGCCGCTGCATCCTGTGCCAGAGGGACGTAAGCGCCGGCAAACAGCCGACGCACCAGGTAACGAGTGCGAATTATTGAAAGTGGTGCAAACAAAAACAATAATAATAAAACTGCAAACGCACACTTTCAGTTTTTGGCTCTCCTTTTCACATTACACGCTTATTTATCGTTTTCACATATATTATATATCATACATATGTATATGTACGTATTATATGTACATGTATTGAAGTGAATGTGAAGGGATTTTGGGATTGCAGGATTCGCCTACATTAAGGTGCGACCTTTTTTTAAATCGCATAATTTTAAAATTTTAATCAGAAAGTTTTTTCGCGTATTATCTCGGGTTTTCGCAAATTTAATTATTGGACAATATTTTTCCGCGTTAAATTTTCGACTGTGCTAGTGCTCATTTTATAACTCATCGGTTTGGCTTTCATATGCTTGGGAATCGATATTATTTTTTCTCGTTTTCGCAACCGATTCCAAATATATTTGTTGCCAACCTTTATTGCTATTGGTTTGGCTTTCGTATATTTGGGAATCGATATATATATTTTTCTTCGTTTTCGGTATCGATTCTTAATATATCTGTTGCCAACCGTGGTAGTTGTTTGTTCTTTCGGAAATTTAATTTAAACAAGCAAAATGAGCAAGCCAAAGCCAACTATCGCCAACCTCTCTCCAAGTAAGGAGTTAATCGACTTAAAGTCATTAAAGCGTCAAAGGACGGTGGCAGAAAATAGTATTTTGCGAATAAAGACGGGCCTTTTAGAAAAACCATGTCGTTAGATCAGGTGAATTGGAATGTCGGCTCGACATATTAAATTCACATAGCGAAAAGCTAATGAAATGCCAATCTAAAATTGAAGAGATTGATGAAGACGACATGGCCCGAGGGGAGTTAGAGGACATAATTGTTGAAACGAAATCAATAATTAAAAATATTTTAGCCAAAAACCGAACGTCAATTGCCGAAACATCTTTCGTAGCTTCTCACAGCTCTAGGCTCCCTAAAATGAATTTGCCGAAATTCAAGGGAGAATATTCAGAATTTAAAAATTTTATGAGTTTGTTTGAGAGCTTGGTTCATAATGATCCAAATATCCCAGATATAGAAAAATTTAACCATTTGGTAAATTGTCTATCTGGAGAGGCTCTGGTAACAGTTAAAGTGTTTCAGATGTCGGATGAAAATTATCCGAAAGCGTTGGCAAGTCTCAAAAAAGTTTACGATAATAAGTGCTTGATATTTTTCAATACAATATCTAAACTTTTTGAGCTGCCAACCATCCCAAAGCCATCCGCGCCTTCATTGCGATCAATGATTGATGAAGTGTCTGCGGTTTTATGACTCTTTGCTATCTCTGGGCGATGAAAAGCAAATAACAAATGTCATTCTCTAATACATATAATTGCGAAGACCAAGTCGACTCTGTCCCCGATCCAAGTGGGAAGAGCAACTTGACTGATCCGCTTACGTTATGGAAGGATTGCGGGCAACTTTAAATAGAAGATTTCAGCAGTTAGCAGCGGAAGGAGCATCCTGTTCGAGGACGAAATTCAGACAGGACAAAATCTGCTTTAGTTGCTGCAGATGCAAGCAGCCGACTTGTCAAAAATGCAGAGTCAAAGGAACACCCCGCTTTAACTGGCCCCACTTTCAAGGCGCTTCCTGTACAACAGCGGTTCAAGTTTGTGAAATCGGTGCCCTTATGCATAAATTGCTTGCGTAAGGGGCATACGGTATCCAAGTGCAGAGCGGATCGATGTCGTGTATGCAATCGATCGCATCACACATTGTTACACCAGTACCCGGTTTCCTTTCCCGCTGCATCTCATCCGCAACCATCAACCACACATGCCATGCATACAGCGAGTATGCCGGATCGGGTAATGTTGGCGACAGCTGTTATTCAAGTGAGGACCAGTTACGGCGAATACCTGCCTGCGAGAGCTTTACTGGACTCAGGCTCCCAAGTCAACTTTATGACGGAGGACTTGGCACAAAAGTTGCGGATTCGTCGCCAACACAAAACGATGAACATAATAGGAATTGGAAATTCCAACACGAAAGTGGGGACAAAACTAAGCGCGTTTGTTAAGTCGCGGGTAAATAATTACGAATTTTCGGCAGAATTCTGGATAATGCGTTGCATTTCGGCTAATCATCCAGACCATAACATAAATG
This sequence comes from Bactrocera tryoni, assembly GCF_016617805.1. Classification (NCBI taxonomy): domain Eukaryota; kingdom Metazoa; phylum Arthropoda; class Insecta; order Diptera; family Tephritidae; genus Bactrocera; species Bactrocera tryoni. The sequence goes on along the minus strand of NW_024395835.1, from coordinate 1,134,767 downwards.
TTAATGGCTGGAAAATTCCGCACAATATTAAATTGGCGGATCCAGAATTCCATAAATCAAAAAAGATTGATATCTTATTGGGTTGCAGAAACCTTTTTCGATCTGTTAGCGGTTGGCCAAATTAAAAGTGGCCCTAATCAACCAACGCTACAGAAAACCCTTTTAGGGTGGGTTGTGTCTGGCAAATATGCTAGCAATCTAAGTCCTCCTCCTTCTGCAACTAGCACATTATGCCAATCTGAAGATGACTTAACGTCAATTACATCCGGTGGTCCAAAATTTTGGGCGTTAGAAGAATTACCTTCAGAATCAAATGGCATCAAATTCACACCAGAGCAACAAGAGTGTGAAAAATTTTTCGTAAATACAACTCAAGTATTGCCTTCAGGACGGCTTCAAGTTAGAATGCCCGCTTTAAAGCTGACCGTAAGTTACTCGGTCACTCATATGAAACCGCAGTTCGGCAGTTTCAGTCCCTGGAGAGAAGGACATTAAAAGATCCAGAACTTCGCAAAATGTATCTGGACTTTATGAATGAATATAGAGCCTTGGGTCACATGAGCCCAACGAACAATAAGATCCCGAGTGAGCCACACTACTTCATTCCGCATCAATGCGTTTTAAGGCCCGAGAGCACAACAACCAAATTACGTGTTGTATTTGATGCCTCGAGTCGATCTTCAACTCAAATAGCATTGAATGAACTGTTGATGGTAGGTCCAACCATCCAAGAAGATTATACTCAACTCTTCTTCGTTTTCGTTTACACAAGTACGCTTTAACGGCAGACATTACTAAAATGTACCGCCAAATAATGGTGCACGAAGAAGACAGAAATTGTCAGCTTATTGTGTGGAGAGAGAGCATCCTTCTGAGCAAATTCAAATTTTTCGTCATAACACCGTAACATACTGGCTTTTTCGCCTACTCCATTTCTCCACCAACACGGTGTTTGCAAATGCTCAGATGATGCCAATACAATGAAATACCCACTCAGTTCATTGGCCATTAAAGAGACTTTTATGTTGATGACTTATTAACAGGATCTGAAAATTTTGGAGTCTCTAGATCTTATAAGAATTGAAGTAATTAAAATGTTAAACTCGGCAGGATTCTCTTTAACAAAGTGGTTTTCGAACCACCCTAAATTTTTCGACAGTGATTGCACTGAAAAGTCATTAAGTTTCAATGACAAAAACTCTACTAAAACACTAGGAATCCATTGGTTGCCGAAAGAGGATTTGTTTCGATTTGTTTTGGATGCCAACTTTAATGATCTGCGAGCCACTAAACGGAACATATTGTCAGTATCCGCTCGCCTTTTCGATCCTCTTGGATTATTAGCCCCACTAGTTACCAAAGCAAAAATCTTATTGCAAGAGCTTTGGATTCAAAAACTAGATTGGGATGAGTCGATTCCATTGCGCCTCGACACTAGCTGGCAGAATTTCAAAGCCAACCTACTGCAGCTCTCGTCAACTAGCGTTCCTCGGTATGTAAACTTAGAGTCGACTGCTACATGCCAAATCCATGGCTTCTCCGACGCTTCAATAAGAGCGTACGGATGCTGCATATACATACGAAGCCGATCTGCTAGTGGTGTCAAATGTATGCTGCTTACTGCAAAGTCTAGAGTGGCTCCGCTGAAGACCAAGTCCCTTCCGCGTCTCGAGCTCTCGGCAGCACATCTTCTTGCCAAATTATGGTCACGAGTTGCACCAATGTTTAGTCGACGATTCGAGAAAATTACATTTTGGACAGACTCTGAAATTGTATTACACTCGGTAAAAACGCATCCATCTTCATTACAAACCTTTGTCGCAAATAGAGTGTCCGAAATCCAGGAATTGACTGACAATGTACAGTGGCGACATGTGCCAACGAAACAAAATCCTGCGGATCAAGTGTCTCGGGTTGTAACGTGGACGGAGTGAATAATTCAATATGGTTTGGCGGTTCACAGTTCCTCCTAGAAGACCCTGCATTATGGCCAATTAATAACCACTTCCAGCTCTCACCAGAAGACGAAGCATTAGAGAAGAAGAAAGCTACATTTACATTAATTTCGACTGCTGAGAAAAATTCAATATTGGACCTCATTGAAAAATTCTCTTCTCATAAAAATTGCTTCGTGTGGTCGCATATATATATACGATGGATCAGACGACCACCAAAATCCTCCAGGGGACATAAGATCTGACTTCAGAAGAGCTAAACTTGAGTTTCTTGAAAATTGTCCAGGTGACTCAACATTCCGAGTTTGCGAGCGAAATCCAAAAACTGACGAAAGGCACGACCGCTACCCGCAAACGTGCAAGAAACTCAACCTGTTTTTGCATGAGTACTCGGATATGTCGCTGTCGTTCATATTAATCCGAGGAGGAGGTCGCCTATTAAATGCACCTCTCCCATACGATGCCAAATTTCCGCTTTCATTAAATAAAAGTTCGCACTTCGTTATAACGTGTTTACGGTTCCTGCACATTCGAAATCACCACGCTGGGGCTAAAGCGTTGGTTGCGCTTCTTCGAGATCGCATATGGCTAATTAATGCCCGAGAAGCTTGCAGTAGAACCGTAAGAAACTGTATACATTGTTTTCATTACAAGCCGAAGTTGCAAAACCAAATAATGGGAAATTTGCCAGTCGAAAGACTTATTATTATTTTTAATTTATATACACAACGTTAAAAATACGCGGCCGACCCCCCGTAAAAACATATATTGCAGTTTTCGTTTGCTTTACTTCCAAAGCAGTACATTAAAATTAGTTTCGGACCTATCTTCTAATTCATTTATTCTCGCCCTAAAAAGGTTCATTGGACGCCGAGGAATCCCGACGAAGATATTTAGCTACAGCGTTACCAATTTCGTCGGCGCCGAATTTCTGATTTACAGAATTTTTTTTATTTATTTGTTTTTATGTGGATAGTTTATCGATCCACGCACTTTCTTCTATTTGTTTGAAATTTTCAAAAATTTTCACTTTCAGTTTATGGTTTTTCAATTCACATTTTAAAATCACTTTATTTGTGAAACTGTTGTAGTTTTTTGTTTCTCAATTTTACTTATTTTTTCAATTGTTGTAACGCGTACGTTTGCTTGTTGTTTGCCCGTAATCCGTATAGATGAGGCGCGTTCGATAGGCAGTAGGCACAAACACACACTCGAAATTTTTTCAATAATTTTCTAAGTGGCTGAGATTTTTTTGATTGTGTGTCTCTTTTTGGACTTAGCGTTTTTTTAACTTTTTTTTTACTTTTCTCCTCAATCGAGGATACTTGATTGTTTTTCAAACGGTAACACGGGGATTTTTTGTCCCCTTAAATGGTTACCGCCGAAATTCATTGTTACATTTTGGTCCGCCAGAGATTATTTCATCTCCTGGCAAGATCGCCAATTAAAAACGCACTTTGAGTTTTGTGAGCAACTACGGGCAACTGCCCGTGGTGAACTGCCGAGGGCAACTCCCTGTGGTCAACTGCCTCGTTTTCTTTATTACATTTTTTTAAATACAATATTTTGCTTAAGCCTAGATACAAATATTAATCTTACATTCTAGGAAGTATATCTACAATCCACTTGAGATAGGACATATGTAGGACATATGTTACAAGTGGGAAGATCCATCTTACAATCTATGAGTTACATTTTTGGACCACCTAAGGCGGACAGTATTAGCAAAGTACACATAATGTTACTTACGGATACTTAATACGGACCATATGGGTCGTAAGTGTCATGTTACATATTTATGACAGATAAAGAATATGTTCATGTAATGTGAACTGGTGGTATTAACTTACATGCATCTCCTAAATAGAAATAGTTATTCCTGTATACACACTAAGTACCTGTGACCATCGAATTTCATTCACATAGGGTATTGTAGTTAACTACCTGCCGCATACAATACTGCCTTGTTGGTATTTAATTTTGGTAAGCGTTCAGTGTTTTAAATTTTCAGACAAGGCCACTCCCTATCGTGCGACTTCTTCAACCTGCTTCTGGAGAAAATAGTTCGAGCTGCAGATCTAAACAGAGAAGGTACCATCTTCTATAAGAGTGTACAGCTGCTGGCGTATGCCGACGATATTGATATCATCGCCCTCAACACCCGCGCCGTTAGTTCTGCTTTCTCCAGACTGGACAAGGAAGCACAGAAAATGGGTCTGGCAGTGAACGAGGGCAAAACGAAATATCTCCTGTCATCAAACAAACAGTCGTCGCACTCGCGACTTGGCACTCACGTCACTGTTGACAGTCATAACTTTGAAGTTGTAGATAATTTCGTCTATTTAGGAACCAGCATTAACACCACCAATAATGTCAGCCTGGAAATCCAACGCAGGATTGCTCCTGCCAACAGGTGCTACTTCGGACTGAGTAGGCAATTGAAAAGTAAAGTCCTCTCTCGACGAACAAAAGCTAAACTCTATAAGTCGCTCATAATTCCCGTCCTGCTATATGGTGCAGAGGTTTGGGCGATGACAGCAACCGATGAGTCGACATTACGGGTTTTCGAGAGAAAAATTCTGCGAAAGATTTATGGTCTTTTGCGCATTGGTCACGGCGAATATCGCATTCGATGGAACGATGAGCTGTACGAGATATACGACGACATTGACATAGTTCAGCGAATTAAAAGGCAGCGGCTACGCTGGCTAGGTCATGTTGTTCGGATGGATGAAAACACTCCAGCTCTGAAAGTATTCGACGCAGTACCCGCCGGGGGAGGCAGAGGAAGAGGAAGACCTCCACTCCATTGGAAGGACCAGGTGGAGAAGGACCTGGCTACGCTTGGAATATCCAATAGGCGCCACGTAGCGAAAAGAAGAACGACTGGCGCGCTGTTGTTAACTCGGCTATAATCGCGTAAGCCGCGTCTACGCCAATTAAGAAGAAGAAGAAGCGTTCAGTGTTGTCGGTGTTGTCCGTGTTGTTTTTGTGACAGCTGAAAATTATAAACTTTTAATTTAATTTAATGTGAATGAATTTCACTGTTCTCTGACTTTGTAGATTATATATTTGGCTCTATTTATGTAACTGTAAATTAGTAGTAACAAAATGTTAATTATTAATTGTGGAGGCTATAAAATTGTAGCTTATATAAAACGTTTGTATTTCTAACATAGCGACATCTGTTAGAATCTTTTTGAGCTAACAAATAATACAAATAATTTGCAATAATATAATATTGCGAGTATAAATTGAGATGTAAGCTATCCTATCATCTAAGTTGGACCAAATTACATGTATAGTATATGCCAACTTTCATGAATATCAGTTGACTCGTTTTTGAGTTTATTCGGAACATACACACGGACACTGGATTTTTATAAATTAAGACATATAGTAGGTATATGTACGTTAGTGTATAACTAAAAAAAAAACAAAAAACCGGTATAAAATCTTTTAAAAACTCTGTTAAAATGGCGTACGAAGAAATTAATAGTTGGAACAGTTGGAAAAAGCCGTTCGAGAACTGTTCAAAACTGTTGAAAGTGCCGCAATCAAAATAACCGGTAAAAGCGAAAGTGGCGGTATAACCCATCCGTTGCAAAACGCAAACAGCCGACGCACCAGGTAACGGGTGCGATTTACCGAAAGCAGTGCAAAAAAAGAAAAGCAAAGTACAACAAAACAAGTACACTTTCAGTTTTTGGCTCTCCCTTTTTCACTTTGTAAGTACATTTTGCATATTATTAATATTGTACATATATGTATATATACATACTTATACTTATTATTGCGTATATTGTGACTTACATATACGAATTCAAGTGAATAAGGGATTTTGGGATTTTGCGGTAGCCCTTTATTTTGAAATAAAGGTGATAAATTCTTAATTGCAAAATTAAATTATTATAATTTTCGTAATTTTTTCGATCCGTTTTTACAATTATCGGTTTGTTTTTCGCAATTTTTGTCAATTTTCGTTCGGACATTTTCCGATTAAATTACGTTATTGCGGTTCTCGCTTTCGTAAAAACTGATTCCAAATATAGGGGTGCGGCAGTCAAGGCTGCAATTATAAAGCGCGCAGGGAGCGGTAGGAGTGGTGGGGCGAGCAGCCAATCACCATTGTGTTGTCCTCATTCATAGCATTTTCAGTAGACATGGAGCCGTGGGACTAACAAACGTTCGTTTGCCGTGAAAGCTTTTTATCAAAGTGGTAGCTATGAAGTTGCTCGGCGTCGTTTCCGGAACGCATTTTCAAATTAATCGCAATGACCAGTGCCTCTCGGTATCCGCAATAAAGTTGGGGTCGAAAAACTTTTGAAAATATTGGTGAAACGACAAAGAAAAAGAGGTGCAGTGCGAGATCGGAGTTAACGGAGTTTTTCCAAACCGAAAGCATTTCCCCGCACGGTCTGACTTCCCGCCCCGTTCACCAGACCTCACTGCGTGATTTTTCTTGTGGGGGCGTTATCTAAAAGTAAAGCGTACGAAGAAAGACCTCCATACTGTTGGTGAACTGGAAGGCAAGAACTGGCTAGGAAATTGAGAGAATTCCTCAGCCTATGCTCTTCTCTGTGATGTTAAGTGAACAGCTTCGCAAATCGCCTGCGCGAAAGCCGTGGGCATCGGAAGGCCGCCATCTTGCTGATGTTATTTTCAAACAGTGATTATTTTCAATGTTTCTTAAATGCTTTTAATGTAGAAAAATATTTTATGAATATAATTTTGATATCTATGTCCGTGTTTTTTTGCACACCTACTTCAAAATGCGGGATTGACTGCTGCACCCTGATATTTGTTGCCAACCTTATTGCTATTGTTCATTTCTAATACCTTATTGGTTTGGCTTTTCGTATATTTGGGAACCGATATATATATATTTTTCGTTTTCGTTATCGATTCTTAATACATATATCTGTTGCCAACCTATATAGCATTTTTTTTCGGAAATTTAATTAAACAAGCAAACATGTCTCCAAGTAAGGAGTTGACGGACTTAAAATCGCTAAAATATCAAAGAACGGTTGCGAATAGTAGTATTTTGCGCATTAAAACGGGCCAGCTCGAAGAGACTATGTCTTTAGATCCTATCGAATTGGATTAAATTACGTTATTACGTTCTCGCTTTCGTAACCGATTCCAAATATATTTGTTGCCAACCTTTATTGCTATTGTTCATTTCTAATACCTTATTGGTTTGGCTTTCGTATATTTGGGAACCGATATATATATATTTTTTCGTTTTCGTTATCGATTCTTAATACATATATCTGTTGCCAACCTACATAGCATTTTTTTCGGAAATTTAATTAAACAAGCAAACTTGTCTCCAAGCAAGGAGTTGACGGACTTAAAATCGCTAAAATATCAAAGAACGGTTGCGAATAGTAGTATTTTGCGCATTAAAACGGGCCAGCTCGAAGAGACTATGTCTTTAGATCCAATCGAATTGGAATGTCGTCTCGATATATTAAATTCACATAGTGAAGAAGATTGAAGAACGACATGGCCCGAGGGGAGTTAAAGGACATCATCGTTGAAACGAAGTCCATGATAAAGTCAATTTTACATAGCGAAAAATAAATCTTAATTTGCGGAAACATCTTTTGTAGCTTCTCACAGCTCAAGGCTCCAAAATTAATGAATTTGCCAAAATTCAAGGGAGATTATTCAGAATTCAAAAATTTTATGAGTTTGTTCGAGAGCTTGATTCATAACGATCCAAATATCCCGGATATAGAAAAATTTAACCATTTGGTAAATTGTCTATCTGGAGAGGCTCTGGGAACAGTTAAAGCGTTTCAGATGTCGGATGAAAATTATCCGAAAACGCCGGCAAGTCTCAAAAAAGTTTATGATAATAAATGTTTAATATTTTTCAATACAATATCTAAACTTTTTGAGCTGCCAACAATCCCAAAGCCTTCTGCGCCTTCATTGCGTTCAATGATTGACGAAGTGTCAGCGGTATTTGATTAATTGCTATCGTTGGGCGATGAAAACCAAATAACGGACACATTGTAATGACAAAGGTTGACCCTGCCACCCGATCCAAATGGGAAGAAGCGCTGTACTATAACAAACTGCCACCAGAGGTTCGAGTTCGGGAAATCGGTGCCCTTATGCATAAATTGCTTGCGCAAGGGGCACACGGTCTCTAAGTGCAGAGCGGAGCGATGTCGTGTGTACAATCGATCGCATCACACACTGTTGCACCAGTATCCAGTCTCTTTCCCCGTTGCACCTCATCCGGATCGGGTAATGTTAGCAACATAAGTAATTTTAGTGAGGACCAGCTGTGGAGATTACCTGCCTGCGAGAGCTTTGCTGGACTCAGGCTCCCAGGTCAACTTTATGACGGAGGACTTGGCACAGAAGTTGCGTCTGTCCGTCCGTCTGTCCGTCCGTGCAAGCTGTAACTTGAGTAAAAATTGAGATATCATGATGAAACTTTGTACACGTATTCCTTGGCTCCATAAGAATGTTATGTTCGAAGATGGGCAAAATCGGCCCACTGCCACGTCCACAAAATGGCGGAAACCGAAAACCTATAAAGTGTCATAACTAAGCCATAAATAAAGATATTAAAGTGAAATTTGGCACAAGGGATCGCATTAGGGAGGGGCATATTTGGACGTAATTTTTTTGGAAAAGTGGGCGTGGCCCCGCCCCCTACTAAGTTTTTTGTACATATCTCGGAAACTACTATAGCTATGTCAACCAAACTCTACACAGTCGTTTTCTTCAGGCATTTCCATATACAGTTCAAAAATGGAAGAAATCGGATAATAACCACGCCCACCTCCCATACAAAGGTTATGTTGAAAATCACTAAAAGTGCGTTAATGGACTAACAAAAAACGTCAGAAACACTAAATTTTACGGAAGAAATTGCAGAAGAAAGCTGCACCCAGACTTTTTTTAAAAATTGAAAATGGGCGTGGCCTCGCCCACCTATGGACCAAAAACCATATCTCAGGAACTACTAAACCGATTTCAATGAAATTCGGTATATAATATTTTCTTAACACCCTGATGACATGTACGAAATATAGGTGAAATCGGTTCACAACCACGCCTTCTTCCAATATAACGCCATTTTGAATTCCATCTGATGCCTTCTCTGTATAATATATAGTACATTAGGAACCAATGATGATAGCGGAATAAAACTTTACAAAAATACGGTATTTGAAAAATATGTAAATGACGTATAATGAAATCTCGATTATCACTTTATCATGCGAGAGTATAAAAGGTTCGGTGACACCCGAACTTAGCCCTTCCTTACTTGTTATTGCTGTATTTGCACCGTTTTTCAACACACTATTATTTAAAATAATTACACAAATTTCTATAAAAATTAAATTTAATTGAGAATTTAATTGGTGCTTTTGTTGTGGGTTGTTTTCCAATTGGAGAAATAATACCCAGCTGTTCGCATAGGGTTGCAAAGTCTTTAATGTTTATTGTTTGTTTTTTCAATGATGAGTGAGCAATAAAAAAATAATTGTAAAACAGTACAGTCAAAATCAGTGTTTTTGTAAATCAGCTAAAATATATTGCTTTTTTAACTTACAATGTTTTACGTTTAATTTACAGTCAAAATCAGTGTTTTTGTAAATCAGCAAAAATATATTGCTTTTTTAACTTACAATGTTTTACGTTTAATTTAAGTTTACATTCACAATTTTTAATTTAAATAAACTTATTTGTGCTGGTAACCCTTCTCTTTATGTGCTTATACGCTGTGCATAACGCTCTTCGAATTGGAAAATAACCGTATGTTCATGTCGTTGCTAAATTTTGCATGTTGAGAAAGCAGTTATTTACAGCATATTTATGCAAAACCAGGTCATTATTAAATAGTTTTTCATTAAATATGATATAAATAAATGCATACAAATTAAAAACGCATTTTGAGTTTTGTGAGCAACTACGGGCAACTGCCCGTGGTGAACTGCCGAGGGCAACTCCCTGTGGTCAACTGCCTGTGGTCAACTGCCTGTGGTCAACTGCCTCGTTTTCTTTATTACATTTTCTTAAATACAATATTTTGCTTAAGCCTAGATACAAATATTAATCTTACATTCTAGGAAGTATATCTACAATCCACTTGAGATAGGACATATGTAGGACATATGTATGTTACAAGTGGGAAGATTCATCCTACAATCTATGAGTTACATTTTTGGACTACCAAAGGCGGACAGTATTAGTAAAGTACACATAATGTTACTTACGGATACTTAATACGGACCATATGGATCGTAAGTGTCATGTTACATATTTATGACAGATAAAGAATATGTTCATGTAATGTGAACTGGTGGTATTAACTCCCCCACCTCTAAATTGAAGCGTCCCGATTCATATGGATATATAGTAGTACGTGAGGCTATAGACTATTTTATCAATTTGAACAGTACTATTTTGAAATCTTAATTTATTTAAATTTGACTCTTAAATATACTTTCGATACATTTTTTATTATTTTTGACTTCTAACTATTTTTTGATGGAAGTGTTTTTATATATGACATCTTTTATTGTATTATTGCCTCGAATACATTTCAGCAATTTTTTTCTTTACATTTAGGGTTTTCAAGTCGCATAAAGTTATAAGTTATAACGATTCGAAAACATAACATTGAGAATTGTAAATGTGTAAACTCATTTTTGTATGAAATCTAACAACATTTTTTTTTTTAAGCAAGTGTAAAAATTTATAAATTTTACGATTTTACGATGCTTTACGATGGCTTGTGAGTAATTCCCAATTATTGAAATTATTTATATAATATATTAGTACCTCCTTTTTTGGAGCATATTCTTTTATTTTATTGTCGGTATTATCTTCGACTGGCGTCTTAGGATTTTCTAGTCCCAAGTATTTTAATTTTAGTATTTTTATATTCTATTTGGCTTTTCGCCATTCTTTTTTGTTTTATTATTCCGGTAAAATCTTCGGCTGGCGTTGTTGAACTTTTTGCTCCACAATTTTACAGTATTTTTTTATTTTTAGTATTGCCGGTACTTTCTTCGGCTGGTGCCTTAAGACTTTTTTGTTCAAAGTAATATAAATTTTGAATTTTTATATTTTGATTTACATATATATATTTATATTTATTTTATATATTTTTCCATTATTTTTTTGTTTTATTTTGCTCGGTATGAACTTCGGCTGGCGTTTTAGGATCTTTTTGTCCCAAAATATTTTTTTTTTTAATAAAATATTGCCGGAAAAATCTTCGGCAGGCACTTCAGGAGTTTCTGCTCCCATTTTTTTCCTTTAAATTTATTTTTCGGTTTTGTTTGTTTTTTTTTTTATATATATATTTGTGAGTTTCATGAATCAAATTATTACTCACAATAAACAATTTTTATACTTAATTTAATTAATAAATACATATGTATAAGCCTTACTTACAACTAATTGTATGTTGCTGCTTCCTACTGCTGCTGTTGTTACTGTTGCTATTGCTGCTGTTACTACTGTTGCGGCTATTGTTGACTTTGCTGTTGCTGTTGCTTTTTAAGTCGAATTTGGCGGTTGGTTGTGCAATGGTCGTCGTTGGCGGCCGTGTGCGAGGTTTAAATGAAATCAGTTTTTTGGTGAAATTTCTGATTTACAGAATTTTTTTTATTTATTTGTTTTATGTGGATAGTTTATCGATCCACGCACTTTCTTCTATTTGTTTGAAATTTTCAAAAATTTTCACTTTCAGTTTATGGTTTTTCAATTCACATTTTAAAATCACTTATTTGTGAAACTGTTGTAGTTTTTTGTTTTCTCAATTTTACTTATTTTTTTCAATTGTTGTAACGCGTACGTTAGCTTGTTTTTCGCTCGTAATCCGTATAGATGAGGCGCGTTCTATTGGCAGTAGGCACAAACACACACTCGAAATTTTTCAATAATTTTCTAAGTGGCTGAGATTTTTTTGATTATGTGTCTCTTTTTTGGACTTAGCGTTTTTTTTAACTTTTTTTTACTTTTCTCCTCAATTGAGGATACTTGATTGTTTTTCAAACGGTAACACGGGGATTTTTTGTCCCCTTAAATGGTTACCGCCGAAATTCATTGTTACATTTTGGTCCGCCAGAGATTATTTCATCTCCTGGCAAGATCGCCAATTAAAAACGCACTTTGAGTTTTGTGAGCAACTACGGGCAACTGCCCGTGGTGAACTGCCGAGGGCAACTCCCTGTGGTCAACTGCCTCGTTTTCTTTATTACATTTTTTAAATACAATATTTTGCTTAAGCCTAGATACAAATATTAATCTTACATTCTAGGAAGTATATCTACAATCCACTTGAGATAGGACATATGTAGGACATATGTTACAAGTGGGAAGATCCATCTTACAATCTATGAGTTACATTTTGGACCACCTAAGGCGGACAGTATTAGCAAAGTACACATAATGTTACTTACGGATGCTTAATACGGACCATATGGGTCGTAAGTGTCATGTTACATATTTATGACAGATAAAGAATATGTTCATGTAATGTGAACTGGTGGTATTAACTTACATGCATCTCCTAAATAGAAATAGTTATTCCTGTATACACACTAATTTACCTGTGACCATCGAATTTCATTCACATAGGGTATTGTAGTTAACTACCTGCCGCATACAATACTGCCTTGTTGGTATTTAATTTTGGTAAGCGTTCAGTGTTTTAAATTTTCATACAAGGCCACTCCTATCGTGCGACTTCTTCAACCTGCTTCTGGAGAAAATATGGATTCGAGCTGCAGATCTAAACAGAGAAGGTACCATCTTCTATAAGAGTGTACAGCTGCTGGCGTATGCCGACGATATTGATATCATCGCCCTCAACACCCGCGCCGTTAGTTCTGCTTTCTCCAGACTGGACAAGGAAGCACAGAAAATGGGTCTGGCAGTGAACGAGGGCAAAACGAAATATCTCCTGTCATCAAACAAACAGTCGTCGCACTCGCGACTTGGCACTCACGTCACTGTTGACAGTCATAACTTTGAAGTTGTAGATAATTTCGTCTATTTAGGAACCAGCATTAACACCACCAACAATGTCAGCCTGGAAATCCAACGCAGGATTGCTCCTGCCAACAGGTGCTCCTTCGGACTGAGTAGGCAATTGAAAAGTAAAGTCCTCTCTCGACGAACAAAAGCTAAACTCTATAAGTCGCTCATAATTCCCGTCCTGCTATATGGTGCAGAGGCTTGGGCGATGACAGCAACCGATGAGTCGACGTTACGAGTTTTCGAGAGAAAAATTCTGCGAAAGATTTATGGTCTTTTGCGCATTGGCCACGGCGAATATCGCATTCGATGGAACGATGAGCTGTACGAGATATACGACGACATTGACATAGTTCAGCGAATTAAAAGGCAGCGGCTACGCTGGCTAGGTCATGTTGTCCGGATGGATGAAAACACTCCAGCTCTGAAAGTATTCGACGCAGTACCCGCCGGGGGAGGCAGAGGAAGAGGAAGACCTCCACTCCGTTGGAAGGACCAGGTGGAGAAGGACCTGGCTTCGCTTGGAATATCCAACTGGCGCCACGTAGCGAATAGAAGAAACGGCTGGCGCGCTGTTGTTAACTCGGCTATAATCGCGTAAGCGGTGTCTGCGCCAATTAAGAAGAAGAAGAAGCGTTCAGTGTTGTCGGTGTTGTCCGTGTTGTTTTTGTGACAGCTGAAAATTATAAACTTTTAATTTAATTTAATTTAATTTAATGTGAATGAATTTCACTGTTCTCTGATTTTGTAAATTATATATTTGGCTGTATTTGAACGTATAATATAGAGAAAGGTTCACCGCGTTGCCAAACTTACGATATTTCATTTTTTGGAGGGGTACTCTTTTCTATTAGTGGATTTCACCGCAAAAGTAGGGGTACTATTTTCTATAAGCGGATTTCACCAATATTTAGCAGGAGCGTCGAAAATAGCAGAATTGAGCATTTTCAGTGTTAAATGAGAAAAATAATGCTAATTTCAATGTACGCTTACAGATTCGCATATTTACAATGCGCAAACGGCTATGGATATCATTTATATACATACATATTCATATATTCTCCATATATTTGATAACAAAGCTGATTGGTATGTATGTACATATGTATGTATGTATGTGCAATTTGACCTATTTAATGATTAATTCCATTAAATCTGTCGAAATGTATAATAAAGTGTAAAGTTTGTATTATTACTTAAAAATTGAATTAATATACATATGTAGGTTTATTAAGTTATATATTATATATATGTATGTATTTATTTGCTTTGGGCATTAGAAGTTTTGATAACATCTTAAAAGACCATGTCATATGCATATAAATATGTGTACATGTAAACAGATTTTAAAAAACCGTACGCATAAAGTTCACATATTCACATCCATATGTATGTAATTTTGTGTTCATGTAAACAAATTTTAAAGAATCATTCGCATAATGTTTGTAAATTTGTCTACACACAACTTTATGTGTAAATATATACACCCATTGCTTCATACATAAACTCCGTTGTCACTGACAACCTATGGCTGAACTTCACGTTTTGTCAAAAAGTCGATGTGTTGTTGGTAGAAAATCCGAGCTGTACCGAAAAAAATCAAACGATTGTCACCGCTTCCCTTGCCGCTGTACAGCTTCGCCTACAAACCAGCGTAAATATGTATGTTTGTGCGTGAGCTTGCATACATATCGACGCAGCTGCGAAAAAATATTTCAGAATTACAAAATATTTTTCACATTCCTTGACAAATACAGTCAATCGCGGTTATGTGCCACAGTCAAAGATACCAAATTTTTTGGTTTGTTAAAAATAAAAATGTAATATGGTACGTACGCGACTGCGGATACTTAAACGAGTCGTACTTAAACAATAATTTCTATGTGTTTTAAAAAACAAACCGTGAGATGCAGCAAGATATAATATAGGCTGTTATGAGTGATGAGGGAGGGATTTGATTTTCATTTAAGCGGAGTACTACTTAACCGGGATTGACTGTACACAAAAATCAGAAGAATATTGAATATTTTCTTTGAAAAATTTATAGACTTGAAATTCGACAAATAAACTATGTTGTCTATTTTATTATAATATATTTTAATACTAATTTTTACGGGGTTGTCACTTTTTCCTTCTCATACATTTCAGAAATGTATTCAATTTAGGATTTTTAGCTTTTGAAATCGTCGCGAAAAGACGCTTGTAGGCAAGGCATGCTCGGGGAGATGTAATGGCGTCGGCTTTTATGAATGAATCGAATATGCTTTTTGAAAGTACGTTTGCGTTCATGAATGAAAATTTTGTTGTTGGGTAATTTACTATAAATTTTGACGTCGGCAATTTGGCTGCCATATTGGTTTCTATTGCTTTTTCAAACGATTGTTGGTTTTGTAAAACAATATTTGTAATTTTTGCGGGTGACATATCCACATGTGAACGCATGTGAGTATGTATGTTGTGTATGCATTGTTTGTGTGGGAATGTCATACGCACATATTTACATGTGTACTCATATTGTAAGTATGTATGTATTTGATTTTTGAGACTATTGTTTTTTTTCCAGAAGAATGTTTGTATTTTTTGATTTACATGCGTACGCATATATTATTTGTGTGACAATGCCATACGCACATACATACATACATATGTGTGTACGTAAATATAGAGCAGCGCGCGCCTTTTTATATTTCTGATAAATGATAATTTTTTGATTTGAAATTGATTTGTACTTGCATACATATCTGCAGGATAGATGCGTATGAAAGTTTGAAATGATAAGAGGTGTGATTTACATACTTACGTATATTATTATTGTAATATATTATGATTTTAGGATATTACGATAATATTTCATATATATGTATATATAGCATATAGCACATACATACATACATACATATAAGTACATGCATACGAAATTATATAATATTATCAAAGATAAGAAATATTTGAAAAGGTAGCTGTAATTTGCACGTTAACTACAAATATTGTTGTGGAAATTTCATAATTTTATAATAATGTTATCAATTTTGCATGAATTCACAAAAATTCGCAAAATTATATTCATATCAATTGATATGATTGCATGTAAACGTATAAAAATATAAGCCAAGAGGCCAACATGCGTCTGTAAAAGCAGTGTATATTTCTGAGCATAATTTTCATTCAATGCTCAGCTCTGTTCGCTCAGCACTGTTAAAATTTCTCCTTCTCGGCCAAAAGTGGTGAAATCCACTAATAGGATTTTGTTAGCTCTTGACAGTTCACACGCTTGTCCGTAGTTGAACCTTCTCTATATTATACGTTCTCTGATACTTACTCAATCCAATTAATAATTAGCGACATCTGTTAGAATCTTTTTGAGCTAACAAATAATACAAATAATTTGCAATAATATAATATTGCGAGAATAAATTGAGATGTAAGCTATCCTATCATCTAAGTTGGACCAAATTACATGTACGTATATGCCAACTTTCATGAATATCAGTTTACTCGTTTTTGAGTTCATTTGGAACATACACACGGACACTGGATTTTTATATATTAAGACATATAGTAGGTATATGTACGTTAGTGTATAACTAAAAACAAAACAAAAAAACCGGTATAAAATCTTTTAAAAACTCTGTTTAAAGTGGCGTACGAAGAAATTAATAGTTGGAAAAAGCCGTTAGAGAACTGTTCAAAAACTGTTGAAAGTGCCGCAATCAAAATAACCGGTAAAAGCGAAAGTGGCAGTATAAACCATCCGTTGCAAAACGCAAACACCCGACGCACCAGGTAACGAGTGCGATTTACTGAAAAGCAGTACAAACAAAAAAAAAAGCAAACATCAAAACAAGTGCACTTTCAGTTTTTGGCTCTCCCTTTTCACTTTATAGATATTACATTTGATTAATAGTGTATAAATATATATACATACATATACTTATTATTACGTATATTGTGACTTACATATACGAATTCAAAGTGAACAAGGGATTCTGGGATTTTTGCGGTAGCCCTTTATTTTGAAATAAAGGTGATAAATTCTTAATTGCAAAATTAAATTATTATAATTTTCGTAATTTTTTCGATCCGTTTTTACAATTATCGGTTTGTTTTTCGCAATTTTTGTCAATTTTCGTTCGGACATTTTCCGATCAAATTACGTTATTGCGTTCTCGCTTTCGTAACCGATTCCAAATATATTTGTTGCCAACCTTTATTGCTATTGTTCATTTCTAATACCTTATTGGTTTGGCTTTCGTATATTTGGGAACCGATATATATACATTTTTTCGTTTTCGTTATCGATTCTTAATACATATATCTGTTGCCAACCTACATAGCATTTTTTTCGGAAATTTAATTAAACAAGCAAACTTGTCTCCAAATAAGGAGTTGACGGACTTAAAATCGCTAAAACGTCAAAGAACGGTTGCGAATAGTAGTATTTTGCGCATTAAAACGGGCCAGCTCGAAGAGATTATGTCTTTAGATCCTATCGAATTGGATTAAATTACGTTATTACGTTCTCGCTTTCGTAACCGATTCCAAATATATTTGTTGCCAACCTTTATTGCTATTGTTCATTTCTAATACCTTATTGGTTTGACTTTCGTATATTTGGGAACCGATATATATATATATTTTCGTTTTCGTTATCGATTCTTAATACATATATCTGTTGCCAACCTACATAGCATTTTTTTCGGAAATTTAATTAAACAAGCAAACTTGTCTCCAAGTAAGGAGTTGACGGACTTAAAATCGCTAAAATATCAAAGAACGGTTGCGAATAGTAGTATTTTGCGCATTAAAACGGGCCAGCTCGAAGAGACTATGTCTTTAGATCCAATCGAATTGGAATGTCGTCTCGATATATTAAATTCACATAGTGAAGAAGATTGAAGAACGACATGGCCCGAAGGGAGTTAAAGGACATCATCGTTGAAACGAAGTCCATGATAAAGTCAATTTTACATAGCGAAAAATAAATCTTAATTTGCGGAAACATCTTTTGTAGCTTCTCACAGCTCAAGGCCCCAAAATTAATGAATTTGCCAAAATTCAAGGGAGATTATTCAGAATTCAAAAATTTTATGAGTTTGTTCGAGAGCTTGATTCATAACGATCCAAATATCCCGGATATAGAAAAATTTAACCATTTGGTAAATTGTCTATCTGGAGAGGCTCTGGGAACAGTTAAAGCGTTTCAGATGTCGGATGAAAATTATCCGAAAACGCCGGCAAGTCTCAAAAAAGTTTATGATAATAAATGTTTAATATTTTTCAATACAATATCTAAACTTTTTGAGCTGCCAACAATCCCAAAGCCTTCTGCGCCTTCATTGCGTTCAATGATTGACGAAGTGTCAGCGGTAATTGATTAATTGCTATCGCTGGGCGATGAAAACCAAATAAACCAATGTTGCACCAGTATCCAGTCTCTTTCCCCGTTGCACCTCATCCGAGTCGGGTAATGTTAGCAACATAAGTAATTTTAGTGAGGACCAGCTGTGGAGCTTACCTGCCTGCGAGAGCTTTGCTGGACTCAGGCTCCCAGGTCAACTTTATGACGGAGGACTTGGCACAGAAGTTGCGGATCCGACGTCAGCACAAAAATTAAGCGCAATTGGAATTGGCAATTCCAATACAAAAGTGGGGTCAAAACTAAGCGCGTTTGTTAAGTCGCGGTTAAATAATTATGAATTTTCGGCGGAATCCCGCGTAAAGCGATACATTTCGGCAAATCATCCAGACCATAACATCAGTTTTAGTGGCTGGAAAATTTCGCACAATATTGAATTGGCGGACACAGAATTCCACAAATGTAAAAAAGTGAATATCCTTTTAGGTGCTGAAACATTTTTCGATCTTTTAGCTGTTGGCCAAATTAAAAATGTTCCTAACCAACCAACTCTTCAGAAAACCCTTTTAGGATGAGTTGTATCTGGCAAATACGCCAGTAATATAAGTTCTCCTCCCAGATTACATAGCACATTATGCCAAGCTGAAGAAGACTTTACGTCAATAGATTCAGTAGTCCAATAATTTTGGGCTCTTGAAGAATTACCTTCAGATTCAATTTTTATTAAATTCACACAGGAACAACAAGAGTGTGAGAACTTTTTCGTAAATACAACTCAAGTATTGCCTTCAGGACGGCTTCAAGTCAGAATGCCTTTTACAGCTGACCGTAAATTACTCGGTCACTCCTATGAAACCGCAGTTCGGCGGTTTCAGGCCCTGGAGAGAAGGACATTAAAAGATCCAGAACTTCGCAGAATGTATCTGGACTTTATGAATGAATATAGAGCACATGAGCCCAACGAACAAGAAGATCCCGAGTGAGCCCCACTACTTCATTCCGAATTAATGCGTTTTAAGGCCCGAGAGCACAACAACCAAATTACGTGTTGTCTTTGAAGCCTCGAGTCGATCTTCAACTCAAATAGCGTTGAATGAACTTTTGATGGTAGGTCCAACCATCCAAGAAGAGTTATACTCAACCCTTCTTCGTTTTCGCTTACATAAGTATGCACTAACAGCGGACATTACTAAAATGTACCGTCAAATAATTATGCATGAAAACGACAGAAATTGTCAGCTTATTGTGTGGAGAGAGCATCCTTCTGAGCAAATTAAAATTTTTCGTCTTAGCACCGTAACATACGGCACTACGCCTGCTCCATTTCTCGCAACACGGTGTTTGCAAAGTGTTTGCAAATGCTCAGTGATGCCAATACAATGAAATATCCACTCGGTTCATTGGCCATCAAAAGAGACTTTTATGTTGATGATTTATTAACAGGGTCCGAAAATTTTGAGTCTCTAGATCTTTTGAGAAATGAGGTAATTCAAATATTAAACTCGACCGGATTCACCTTAACGAAATGGTTTTCGAACCACCCGAAATTTTTCGACAGTAATTGCACTGAAAAGTCATTAAGCTTCAATGACAAAAATTCCAATAAAACGTTAGGAATCCATTGGTTGCCGAAAGAGGATTTGTTTCGATTTGTTAAAGATGGCAATTTTAATGATCTGCGAGCCACTAAAATAAATATATTGTCAGTTTCTGCTCGCCTTTTTGATCCTCTTGGACTGCTAGCCCCACTAGTTACCAAAGCAAAAATCTTATTGCAGAAGTTTTGGATCCAAAAACTAGATTGGGATGAGTCGATTCCATTGCGCTTTGACACTACCTGGCAGAACTTTATCTCATCGATAAGCAATCCTCGTTACGTAAACGTTGAGTCGAGTGCCATCTGCCAAATACATGGCTTCTCCGACGCCTCAATAAGGGCGTACGGATGTTGCATATACATACGAAGCCAATCTGCAAGTGGTACTAAATGTATGCTGCTTACTGCAAATTCATGAGTGGCTCCGCTTAAGACCAAATCTCTTCCGCGTCTTGAGCTCTCGGCAGCACATCTTCTTTCGAAATTATGGTCACGAGTAGCGCCTATGTTGAGTCGATATTTCGAAAATATTACATTTTGGACAGACTCTGAAATCGTTTTACATTGGATTAAAACACATCCATCCTCACTCCAAACCTTCGTCGTAAACAGAGTGTCCGAAATCCAAGAGTTGACTGACAAAGTACATTGGCGGCATGTGCCATAAAACAAAATCCTGCGGACCAAGAGTCTCGGGGTTGTGACGTGGACGAATTGAATAGTTCGATATGGTTTGGCGGTCCATAGTTCCTCCTAAAAGACCCTGCATTAGGGCCAACTAATAACCACATCCAGCTATCACCAGTGGACGAAGCCTTAGAGAAGAAGAAAAATACGTTTACACTAATTTCAACTACTTAGAAAAATTCCATATAGGAAATTACTAAAAAATTCTCTTCTCATAAAGAATTGCATAGTGTGGTCGCATACATATTACGATGGATAAGACGACCACCAAAATCCTCCATGGGACAGGATCTGACGTCCGAAGCTAAACTTGAGTCTTCTAAAAATTGCACAAGTGGTCCAATATTCAGAATTTTTGGATGTCATTCATAAATTGCGTAAAGGTACCACCCTACCCGCAAACGTGCAAAAACTCAGCCCGTTTTTGCATGAGTGCTCGGTTATGCCGCTGTCAATCAAATTAATCCGAGTAGGAGGTCGCCTATTAAATGCACCTCTCCCATACGATGCCAAATTTCCGCTTTTATTAAATAAAAGTTCGCACTCACTATAACGTATTTACGGTTTCTGCATATTCGAAATCACCGCGCTGGGGCTGAAGCGTTGGTTGCCCTTGTTCGAGAACGCATATGGCTAATTAATGCCCGAGAAGCTTTCAGTACAACCGTAAGAAACTGTATACATTGTTTTCATTACAAGCAGAAGTTGCAAAACCAAATAATGGGAAATTTGCCAGTCGAAAGACTTCGAGCACTACGGCCCTTTCTTATATGTAGCGTAGATTTTTGTGGTCCGATATACACAACGTTAAAAATACGCGGTCGACCACCCGTAAAAATATATATTGCAGTTTTCGTTTGCTTTACATCCAAAGCAGTACATTTAGAACTAGTTTCGGACCTGTCTTCTAATTCATTTATTCTCGCCCTAAAAAGGTTCATTGGACGCCGAGGAATGCCGACGAAGATATTCAGCGACAACGCCACCAATTTCGTCGACGCCGATTGCAAGCTGCGCGAATTGAAGAAGGCGTTTCTAGCAATGGGTCCAGAACTAGAGAGATTTGCAGCAGACGAAGGGTGCAGCGTCATCTTTATACCACCGCGAGCGCCGCACTTCGGCGGATTCGGCGGATTATGGGAAACCGCGGTGAAGTCCGCCAAACACCACATCGTTCGCGTCACCGGCAACGCGCTACTCACAGCAGAGGAGTTAGTAAGTAGTGTTGGCTGAAGTAGAGGCCATCCTCAATTCTCGCCCCCTAGTACCTCTGAGCCAAGATCCCAACGACGGCGAGGAGTTAACACCAGCGCATCTATTAAAGTAATATGATGCTCCCTGCGGGCATTACCCCCAGAGAAGGTGCCAGTGGACCCAGTTCGTTGTTGCGAGAGATGGCAACTTGTTTGCTGTTCACGCGACAGTGATCCAAAGTATACCTGACGGGCCATCAGTAGCGCAACAAGTGGCTGCACCCGAAACGCAATATGCAGCTCAACGACCTCGTTTTCGTCCACGAGGACAACGTGCCGCCACAACAGTGGGTACTAGGGCGCGTCGTCACAACCGTCGAAGGGCAAGACGGCAAGGTGCGAGTCGCAGACGTAGCAACCAAGACGGGCACGGTTCAGCATCTCATCCACAAACTGGCCGTGCTTCCACTGGATATTGAAGGAATCTGATCTTGTCAAGGTGGCCGGTGTTGCGTCAAACTACAAGATATATATATTTAAACCTAAAACTAAAATTAAATTAAATTGAATTATAAAAATTATAAAATATTGAATTACATTATTATTGTATACTTACCTTAATAATACATTTGTAATACTAAAATATTACTCACCTTACTTACTTCAACGTAATCTTTTACAACATTTAACGAAAATTGAAAATTACTATAATTATCCCTTTTTTAATACATATTAACTTTACCACTAGTTTAAGCCGTTAGTTTTAAGATTTAGGCTAAGCAACTAAATGAAATGAAATAAAGAAGCTCTTGTAATTAAACCGTTGAATATACCGGAAGTGTTTTCATTTTTTATCGCAATTTTCGTGACTGGCAATTAGGCTTCTTGATTTTATTCGCGCATTCCCAAGTTATATTTCCGCTTCTCAAAATCGCTTGAGAATTTTCACCAATAAATATATGGACATAGGATATATTCTACGCATCCTTGAAATATAGAAGGCGCGTTCTTTAAGCCGAACGACGTCTTAAGGAACTCATATTTTGTGCCATTCACACTGAATACTGTTTTTTCTCTGTCTGATTTTTTTTTATCAAGATTTGGTGAAAACCTAACTCTAAGTTTATCGTTGTGAAAACCTTTGCTTAACCTAGATTTTGAATTTTTATCTGGCAATATTCATCTGGCAACATCTGGGATAAGCTATTTATCAGTGACAATCTGAGCGTTAAGCTTCTGAAAATTTTCTACCATTCATCGGTACCTTTCTTACTAGGTTGAATAATAATCTAACAATTTATCTATTTCTTTTTTATAAATTTATTGTCTGCTCTCGGAAACGGATACTTCACCCAAATAGGATTTTCTGATTCTGTCCTAATTATAGCTTTTATTGTAGTCGTAAGCGGAAGGACTTCGTTAGTTCCATCATGTATTCTCATGATATTTTCAATTTTAGTTTTATACATGTCATAACTATTTAATTGAGAAGGTCATGTTTTGGTGGCTAACTACTTGCTTCTTATATTTATATGAGTGTTAATATTCGAAAATGTTGATTTCTGCTTCCCTAAGAGCGTGTTCACCCAGAAGCATTCCGAACTCCTCCAAAGCTGCGGTTTCAAAACATACTAAGTTATGATTGAGTAATGTAATAGTTTTCTTAGCTCCGGTCAAAGAGTATCCATGAAGCGTTTTCACTTCACAGCGGTTCTATGGGTATTTTACACTTAAAACTAATATAAATATATTTGTCACACCTGTGTAAATAAAAATATTAACGGATATACCTATCATTTGATAAAGCCTTTGGAGACACGGTAATCCGTTTGTTCTCTTAAAAAAGCACTTCCTGTCTCATAGATATCATCAGTATGTGGGGCGAGTGATTGTAGGTCTTCGTATATAGTCTGGTACAACGAGTAAACTTTGTTAGTGTTGTAATGTCCTGAAGAATGAATTCGTCCGCGTTTTGCTGCTGATCTTCTCTGAGCAGGTTATAGAATCGTTGAAATTGTTGAAAGTTGTCCCGTGGGAGGGGCTGATTGTTGTATTGTGTTGGTCGTACGTGTTGATGAAAGTCATCTACTTCCATTGGTTCTTGGCGTGGTTGGTGGTTATATTGTACCTACACGTTTGGGATATATCTCCTTCTATCATCATATCTCTATTGTTTAGGATTCTGTCGGTGGTTATATCATTGTGGTATAATTTATGCGTCGAACTGCATGTTCATATTGTTGTGGTAAATCGTGCTTGCGATTGCATATGTGGTTTCCAAGTCTTTTGAGTGAGGACTATATTATGTGCCGCTTTTATACCTGCTGTTGAGTCTGGTAATGAAAGTACAGACTGCTTCTCGGTTTGCATATTCTAACATGGATGCAGGTCCTTGTTCTCATGACACCTCTATCTTTGAGAGTGCGAGATTCAGTACCTTGCGGATTTCGCTGTGAAATTGCATTTGTGTGTGTGTCTTCCTTGTGTAATCTTCTTCATTTCTTCCAGGAGTACATACAATGGTCGTTGATTAGCATATGTGTAATCAAACCTGTTGATTATCGAATAGAAATTCCGCTTGGTGTTGTGTTTGATTAGAATATTTGCAGTCTTCCCAATAATCTTTGAGTGTATAATTGTAAAATTGCTGTATAATAGTTCGGGTGGCTAGGAAATTCTTTGATATTTTCCATAAATGTCCATGCTCTTTTTTCCAGGATCTGAACTGGTTCTTATCTCCACTGAAGCAAGGTTTGGCTACATGTTGGTATGTTTTTAAATTTGTAATGTTTCCGTTTTTTATTTTTGGTGTGAATTCTACATGTATTACAAGTTGTGCTCGTAGAGTTGCGATGTCCTGAGCCATTATATCGTCTTGGGGCATTGAGCGAATAGAATTGAAAATTTGTTGGCGTTTATCACGTGAGTCCAGCGTGAATGGTTCCCTTTGAAGCCAGAAATTTCTTATTTCACTTTTCATTTTCTTATCATTTAGGCTGCCTGCTATTTCAAGGAATGCCTTTTAGGCGACTGTAAAAACTTGTTATATCTCACTTTTTCAGAGATTCGTTTTAGGCTTTTCTTCAAAGCCGTGGAATTTTTATTTTATTATCCAGTAGTTCGATGCCGCGCCGCAGCGGAGAGAAAACAGACTGCCTACTTCGCAACGTTACGATCGACCACAACACGTGCGGGATGGGATAGATACCGAGAATTGAAGAAGGAAGCGAGACGCATCTGCAGACAGAAAAAGAAAGAGGCCGAAATGCGTGAGTATGAAGAGCTTGATAAGCTGGCCGACAGGGGTAATGCTCGAAAATTCTACGAAAAAATGCGGCGGCTTACAGAAGGTTTCAAGACCGGAGCATAATCTTGTAGAACCCCCAAAGGTGATCTAGTCACTGATGCCCAGAGTATACTTAAATTATGGAGGGAACACTTCTCCAGCCTGCTGAATGGCAGTGAACGCACAACACCAGGAGAAGGAGAACCCGATTCCCCAATCGATGACGATGGAGCAGACGTACAATTACCCGACCATGAAGAAGTTCGAATAGCAATTGCCCGCCTGAAGAACAACAAAGCGGCAGGGGCCGACGGATTGCCGGCCGAGCTATTCAAACACGGCGGCGAAGAACTGATAAGGAGCATGCATCAGCTTCTTTGTAAAATATGGTTCGGACGAAAGCATGCCCAACGATTGGAATTTAAGTGTGCTATGCCCAATCCATAAAAAAAGGAGACCCCACAATCTGCGCCAACTACCGTGGGATTAGCCTCCTCAACATCGCATATAAGGTTCTATCGAGCGTATTGTGTGAAAGATTAAAGCCCACCGTCAACAAACTGATTGGACCTTATCAGTGTGGCTTCAGACCTGGAAAATCAACAACCGACCAGATATTCACCATGCGCCAAATCTTGGAAAAGACCCGTGAAAGGAGAATCGACACACACCACCTCTTCGTCGATTTCAAAGCTGCTTTCGACAGCACGAAAAGAAGCTGCCTTTATGCCGCGATGTCTGAATTTGGTATCCCCGCAAAACTAATACGGCTGTGTAAGCTGACACCAAAAGCTCCGTCAGGATCGGGAAGGACCTCTCCGAGCCGTTCGATACCAAACGAGGTTTCAGACAAGGCGACTCCCTATCGTGCGACTTCTTCAACCTGCTTCTAGAGAAAATAGTTCGAGCTGCAGAACTAAACAGAGAAGGTACCATCTTCTATAAGAGTGTACAGCTGCTGGCGTACGCCGACGATATTGATATCATCGGCCTAAACATCCGCGCCGTTAGTTCTGCTTTCTCCAGGATGGACAAGGAAGCACAGAAAATGGGTCTGGTAGTGAACGAGGGCAAGACGAAATATCTCCTGTCATCAAACAAACAGTCGTCGCACTCGCGACTTGGCTCTCACGTCACTGTTGACAGTCATAACTTTGAAGTTGTAGATAATTTCGTCTATCTTGGAACCAGCGTAAACACCACCAACAATGTCAGCCTAGAAATCCAACGCAGGATAACTCTTGCCAACAGGTGCTACTTCGGACTGAGTAGGCAATTGAAAAGTAAAGTCCTCTCTCGACGAACAAAAGCCAAACTCTATAAGTCGCTCATAATTCCCGTCCTGCTATATGGTGCAGTCCAAGCCTCTGCACCACCATTGTCAACAACTGATGAGTCGACGTTGCGAGTTTTCGAGAGAAAAGTTCTGCGAAAGATTTATGGTCCTTTGCGCGTTGGCCACGGCGAATATCGCATTCGATGGAACGATGAGCTGTACGAGATATACGACGACATTGACATAGTTCAGCGAATTAAAAGACAGCGGCTACGCTGGCTAGGTGATGTTGTCCGAATGGACGAAAACACTCCAGCTCTGAAAGTATTCGACGCTGTACCCGCCGGGGGAAGCAGAGGAAGAGGAAGACCTCCACTCCGTTGCAAGGACCAAGTGGAGAAGGACCTGGCTACGGTTGGAATATCCAATTGGCGCCACGTAGCGAAAAGGAGAAACGACTGGCGCGCTGTTGTTAGCTCGGCTATAATCGCGTAAGCGGTGTCTACGCCAATTAAGAAGAAGAAGAAGTTCGATGATATTTGGCTGCAGTCAAGAGTTAGACCAGCTCGAGGCTCCAGTTAATATCGTTTTCTCGACATGAGTTAAGAACAAGAAAAAACGTTAACTTCGGCTGCACCGCAGCTAATGTACCCTTCACAGGTGCATTTCTTTTAGTAACTATGTGCTCACTTTATATAGATGCTATATGCTATAGTAATCCGATCTGAACAATTTTTCCGGAGATTATATTATTACCCTAAGCAGTAATCCATGTCAAGTTAACCGATCTGACCAATTTCTTCGGAGATTACATTATTGCTTTAGAAACTAATTTATACCAAATTTCGTGAATGTACCTTGTCAAATGCAAAAGTTTTCCGTACAAGAACTTTTTTCCGATCGTTCAGTTTGAATTACAGCTATATGCTATAGTTAACCGATCTAACCAATTTCATCGGAGAATGCATTGTTGCCTTAAACAATAATTCATAACAAATTTCCTGAGTGTATCTTGCCAAATGCAAAACACTTCCATACAAGAACTTTTTTACGATCGTTCAGTTTGTATGACAGCTATATGCTATAGTTAATCGATCTAAACAATTTCTTCAGAGATTACACTGTTGCTTTAGAAAATAATTTACACCAAAGTTCGTGCACATATCTTGTCAAATGCAAAATTTTTCCATACAGGAACGTTTTTACGATCGTTCAGTTTGTATGGCAGCTATATGCTATAGTTAGCTGATCTAAACAATTTCTTAGGAGATTACATTGTTGCTTTAGAAAATAATTTACAGCAAATTTCGGGAATATATCTTGTCAAATGCAAAAGTTAAAATTAAAAAATAATCTATTCCAAATTTCGTGAATATATCTTGTCAAATGCAAAAGTTTTCTATACAAGAACTTTTTTCCGATCGTTCAGTTTGTATGACAGCTATATGCTATAGTTAACCGATCTAAACAATTTCTTTGGAGATTACATTGTTGCTTTAGAAAATAATTTATACCAAATTTCGTCAATGTATCTTGCCAAATGCAAAACACTTCCATACAAGAACTTTTTTACGATCGTTCAGTTTGTATGGCAGCTATATGCTATAGTAAGCCGATCTGATCAATTTCTGCGGAGATTGCATTGTTGCTTTAGAAAATAATCTGTACCAAATTTCGTGAATATATCTTGTCAAATGCAAAAGTTTTCCATACAAGAACTTTTTTCCGATCGTTCAGTTTGTATGGCAGCTATATACTATAGTTAACCGATCTAAACAATTTCTTCGGAGATTTTATTGTTTCTTTAAACAATAATTTATACCAAATTTCCTGAATGTATCTTGTCAAATGCAAAATTTTTCCATACAAGAACTTTTTTCCGATCGTTCAGTTTGTATGGCAGCTATATGCTATAGTTAACCGATCTAAACAATTTCTTCGGAGATTACATTGTTGCTTTAGAAAATAATCTATACCAAATTTCATGAATAAATCTTGTCAAATGCAAAAGTTTTCCGTACAAGAACTTTTTTCCGATCGTTAAGTTTGTATAGCAGCTATATGCTATAGTCAGCCGACCTAAACAATTTCTTCGGAGATTGCATTGTTGCTTTAGGAAATAATCTTTAGGAAATAATCTGTAAAGTTTAAAAATAATCTGTACCAAATTTCGTGAATGTATCTTGTCAAATGCAAAAGTTTTCCATACAAGAATTTTTTCCGATCGTTCAGTTTGTATGGCAGCTATATGCTATAGTTAGCCGATCTAAACAATTTCTTCGGAGATTACATTGTTGCTTTAGAAAATAATCTATACCAAATTTCGTGAATGTATCTTGTCAAATGCAAAAGTTTTCCATACAAGAACTTTTTTCCGATCGTTCAGTTTGTATGGCAGCTATATGCTATAGTTAGCCGATCTAAACAATTTCTTCGGAGATTACATTATTGCTTTAGAAAATAATTTACAGCAAATTTCGGGAATATATCTTGTCAAATGCAAAAGTTTTCCGTACAAGAACTTTTTTCCGATCGTTCAGTTGTATGTCAGCTATATGCTATAGTTAACCGATCTAAACAATTTCTTCGGAGATTACGGTGTGGCTTTGGAAAATAATATATGCCAAATTTCGTCAATGTATCTTGCCAAATGCAAACCACTTCCATACAAGAACTTTTTGACGATCGTTCAGTTTGTATGGCAGATATATGCTATAGTAAGCCGATCTGATCAATTTATGCGGAGATTGCATTGTTGCTTTAGAAAATAATCTATACCAAATTTCGTCAATGTATCTTGCCAAATGCAAAACACTTCCATACAAGAACTTTTTTACGATCGTTCAGTTTGTATGGCAGATATATGCTATAGTAAGCCGATCTGATCAATTTATGCGGAGATTGCATTGTTGCTTTAGAAAATAATCTGTACCAAATTTCGTCAATGTATCTTGCCAAATGCAAAACACTTCCATACAAGAACTTTTTTACCATCGTTCAGTTTGTATGGCAGCTATATGCTATGGTAAGCCGATCTGATCAATTTATGCGGAGATTGCATTGTTGCTTTAGAAAATAATCTATACCAAATTTCGTGAATGTATCTTGTCAAATGCAAAAGTTTTCCATACAAGAACTTTTTTCCGATCGTTAAGTTTGTATGGCAGCTATATGCTATAGTAATCTGATCTTATCAATTTCTTCGGAGATTACATTGTTGCTTTAGAAAATAATCTTTACCAAATTTCGTGAATGTATCTTGTCAAATGCAAAAGTTTTCCATACGAGAACTTTTTTACGATCGTTCAGTTTGGATGGCAGCTATATGCTATAGTTAACCGATCTGAATAATTTCTTCGGAGATTGCATTGTTGCTTTAGGAAATAATCTTTAGGAAATAATCTGTAAAGTTAAAAAATAATCTATACCAAATTTCGTGAATATATCTTGTCAAATGCAAAAGTTTTCTATACAAGAACTTTTTTCCGATCGTTCAGTTTGTATGACAGCTATATGCTATAGTTAACCGATCTAAACAATTTCATCGGAGATTACATTGTTGCTTTAGAAAATAATCTATACCAAATTTCGTGAATGTATCTTGTCAAATGCAAAAGTTTTCCATACAAGAACTTTTTTCCGATCGTTCAGTTTGTATGGCAGCTATATGCTATAGTTAACCGATCTAAACAATTTCTTCGGAGATTACATTGTTGCTTTAGAAAATAATCTATACCAAATTTCGTGAATATATCTTGTCAAATGCAAAAGTTTTCTATACAAGAACTTTTTTCCGATCGTTCAGTTTTTATGACAGCTATATGCTATAGTTAACCGATCTAAACAATTTCTTCGGAGATTACATTGTTGCTTTAGAAAATAATCTATACCAAATTTCGTGAATGTATCTTGTCAAATGCAAAAGTTTTCCATACAAGAACTTTTTTCCGATCGTTCAGTTTGTATGGCAGCTATATGCTATAGTAAACCGATCTGAACAATTTCTTCGGAGATTACATTGTTGCTTTAGAAAATAATCTATACCAAATTTCGTGAATGTATCTTGTCAAATGCAAAAGTTTTCCATACAAGAAATTTTTTCCGATCGTTCAGTTTGTATGGTAGCTATATGCTATAGTAAGCCGATCTGAACAATTTCTTCGGAGATTACATCGTTGCTTTAGAAAATAATCTGTACCAAATTTCGTGAATGTATCTTGTCAAATGCAAAATTTTTCCATACAAGAACTTTTTTCCGACCGTTCCGTTTGTATGGCAGCTATATGCTATAGTAAACCGATCTAAACAATTTCTTCGGAGATCACACTGTTGCTTTAAAACATAATCTATACCAAATTTCGTGAATATATCTTGTCAAAGGCAAAAGTTTTCCATACAAGAATTTTTTTCCGATCGTTCAGTTTGTATGACAGCTATATGCTATTGTTAACCGATCTAAACAATTTCTTTGGAGATTACATTGTTGCTTTAGAAAATAATTTATACCAAATTTCGTCAATGTATCTTGCCAAATGCAAAAGTTTTCTATACAAGAACTTTTTCCGATCGTTTAGTTTGTATGGCAGCTATATGCTATAGTAAGCCGATATGATCAATTTCTGCGGAGATTGCATTGTTGCTTTAGAAAATAATTTACACCAAATTTCGTGAATATATCTTGTCAAATGCAAAAGTTTTCCAGACAAGAAATTTTGCCGATCGTTCAGCTTGTATGGCAGCTATATGTTATAGTTAACCGATCAAAGCAATTCCTCCAGAGATTACATTGTTGCTTTAAGAAATAATTTGTACCAAATTTCGTGAATGTATCTTGTCAAATGCAAAATTTTTCCAAACAAGAACTTTTTTCCGATCGTTCAGTTTGTATGGCAGCTATTTGCTATAGTTAACCGATCTAAACAATTTCTTCGGAGATTTCTTTGTTGCTTTAGAAAATAATTTATAGCAAATTTCGTGAATGTATCTTGTCAAATGCAAAAGTTTTCCATACAAGAAATTTTTTCCGATCGTTCAGTTTGTATGGCAGCTATATGCTATAGTTAACCGATCTAAACAATTTTTTCGGAGATAACATTGTTGCTTTAGAAAATAATTTATAGCAAATTTCGTGAATGTATCTTGTCAAATGCAAAATATTTCCTTACAAGAAATTTTTTCCGACCGTTCCGTTTGTATGGCAGCTATATGCTATAGTTAACCGATCTAAACAATTTCTTCGGAGATCACATTGTTGCTGTAAAACATAATCTATACCAAATTTCGTGAATATATTTTGTACCCAAATTTCGTGAATGTATCTTGTCAAATGCAAACTTACAAGAAATTTTTCGTGAATGTATCTTGTCAAATGCAAACTTACAAGAAATTTTTTCCGATCGTTCAGTTGTATCGCAGCTATATGCTATAGTTAACCGATCTAAACAATTTATTCGGAGATTACATTGTTGCTTTAGGAAATAATCTATACCAAATTTAGTGAATATATCTTGTCAAATGAAAAAGTTTTCTATACAAGAACTTTTTTCCGATCGTTCAGTTTGTATCACAGCTATATGCTATAGTTAACCGATCTAAACAATTTCTTCGGAGATTACATTGTTGCTTTAGAAAATAATTTATACCAAATTTCGTGAATATTCAAATGCAAAAGTTTTCCATACAAGAACTTTTTTCCGATCGTTCAGTTGCATGGCAGCTATATGCTATAGTTAACCGATCTAAACAATTTCTTCGGAGATTACATTGTTGCTTTAGGAAATATTCTATACCAAATTTCGTGAATGTATCTTGTCAAATGCAAACGTTTTCCATACAAGAACTTTTTTCCGATCGTTCAGTTGTATGGCAGCTATATGCTATAGTTAACCGATCTAAACAATTTCTTCGGAGATTACATTGTTGCTTTAGATAGTAATCTGTACCAAATTTTGTGAATGTATCTTGTCAAATGCAAACGTTTTCCATACAAGAACTTTTTTCCGATCGTTCAGTTGTATGGCAGCTATATGCTATAGTTAACCGATCTAAACAATTTCTTCGGAGATTACATTGTTGCTTTAGAAAATAATTTATACCAAAGTTCGTGAATATATCTTGTCAAATGCAAAAGTTTTCCATACAAGAACTTTTTTCCGATCGTTCAGTTTGTATGGCAGCTATATGCTATAGTTAACCGATCTAAACAATTTCTTCGGAGATTACATTGTTGCTTTAAAAAATATTTTGTACTAAATTTCGTGAATATATCTTGTCAAATGCAAAAGTTTTCCATACAAGAACTTTTTCCGATCGTTAAGTTTGTATGGCAGCTATATGCTATAGTTAACCGATCTAAACGATTTCTTCGGAGACTACATTTTTGCTTTAGGAAATAATCTGCACCGAATTTCGTGAATACATTTTGTCAAATGCAAAAGTTTTCCATACAAGAACTTTTTTCCGATCGTTCTGTTTTATGGCAGCAATATGCTATAGTTAACCGATCTAAACAATTTCTTCGGAGATTACATTGTAGCTTTAAAAAATAATTTATACCAAATTTCGTGAATGTATCTTGTCAAATGCAAAAGTTTTCCATACAAGAACTTTTTTCCGATCGTTCAGTTTGTATGGCAGCTATATGCTATAGTTAGCCGATCTAAACAATTTCTTTGGAGATTTAATTGTTGCTTTAGAAAATAATTTATACCAAATTCCGTGAATGTATCTTGTCAAATGCAAAAGTTTTCCATACAAGAACTTTTTTCCGATCGTTCAGTTGTATGGCAGCTATATGCTATAGTTAACCGATCTAAACAATTTCTTCGGAGATTACATTGTTGCTTTAGAAAATAATTTAAACCAAAGTTCGTGAATATATCTTGTCAAATGCAAAAGTTTTCCATACAAGAACTTTTTTCCGATCGTTCAGTTTGTATGGCAGCTGTATGCTATAGCAAGCTGATCTGAACAATTTCTTCGAAAATTACATCGTTGATTTAGAAAATAATCCATACCAAATTTCATGACTGTATCTTTGCAAATGCAAAAGTTTTCCATACAAGAACTTTTTCCGATCGTTCAGTTTGTATGGTAGCTATATGCTATAGTTAACCGATCTAAACAATTTCTTCGGAGATTACATTGTTGCTTTAGAAAATAATCTATACCAAAGTTCGTGTATATATCTTGTGAAATGCAAAAGTTTTCCATACAAGAACTTTTTTCCGATCGTTAAGTTTGTGTGCCAGCTATGTGCTATAGTTAACCGATCTAAACAATTTCTTCGGAAATTACATTGTTGCTTAAGGAAATAATCTGTAAAGTTAAAAAATAATCTATTCCAAATTTCGTGAATATATCTTGTCAAATGCAAAAGTTTTCTATACAAGAACTTTTTTCCGATAGTTCAGCTTGTATGACAGCTATATGCTATAGTTAACCGATCTAAACAATTTCTTCGGAGATTACATTGTTGCTTTAGAAAATAATTTACAGCAAATTTCGTGAATATACCTTGTCAAATGCAAAAGTTAAAATTAAAAAATAATCAATTCCAAATTTCGTGAATATATCTTGTCAAATGCAAAAGTTTTCTATGCAAGAACTTTTTTCTGATCGCTCAGTTGTATGACAGCTATATGCTACAGTAAGCCGATCTAAACAATTTCATCGGAGATTACAGTGTTGCTTTAGAAAATAATCTATACCAAATTTTGTGAATGTATCTTGTCAAATGCAAAAGTTTTCCATACAGGAACGTTTTTACGATAGTTCAGTTTGTATGGCAGCTATATGCTATAGTTAGCCGATCTAAACAATTTCTTCGGAGATTACATTGTTGCTTTAGAAAATAATTTACAGCAAATTTCGTGAATATACCTTGTCAAATGCAAAAGTTAAAAGTAAAAAATAATCTATTCCAAATTTCGTGAATATATCTTGTCAAATGCAAAAGTTTTCTATACAAGAACTTTTTTCCGATCGTTCAGTTTGTATGACAGCTATATGCTATAGTTAACCGATCTAAACAATTTCTTTGGAGATTACATTGTTGCTTCAGAAAATAATATATACCAAATTCCGTGAATGTATCTTGTCAAATGCAAAAGTTTTCCATACAAGAACTTTTTTTCCGATCGTTCAGTTTGTATGGTAGCTATATGCTATAGTTAAGCGATCTAAACAATTTTTTCGGAGATTACATTGTTGCTTAAGAAAATAATTTGCTGCCAATTTCGTGAATATATCTTGTCAAATGCAAAAGTTTTCCATACAAGAACTTTTTTCCGATCGTTCAGTTTGTATGGCAGCTATATGCTATAGTTAACCGATCTAACCAATTTCTTTGGAGATTACGTTGTTGCTTTAGAAAATAATTTATACAAATGCAAAAGTTTTCCATACAAGAACTTTTTTCCGATCGTTCAGTTTGTATGGCAGCTATATGCTATACTTAGCCGATCTAAACAATTTCTTTGGAGATTTAATTGTTGCTTTAGAAAATAATTTATACCAAATTCCGTGAATGTATCTTGTCAAATGCAAAAGTTTTCCATACAAGAATTTTTTCCGATCGTTCAGTTTTATGGCAGCTACATATATGCTATAGTTAACCGATATAAACAATTTCTTCGGAGAATGCATTGTTGTTTTAGAAAATAATTTATACCAAATTTCGTGAATATTCAAATGCAAAAGTTTCCCATACAAGAATTTTTCCCGATCGTTCAGTTTTATGGCAGCTACATATATGCTATAGTTAACCCATCTAAACAATTTCTTCGGAGATTACATTGTTGCTTTAGAAAATAATCTATAACAAATTTCGTGAATATATCTTGTCAAATGCAAAACGTTTTCATACAAGAACTTTTTTACGATCGTTCAGTTCTTATGGCAGCTATATGTTATAGTAAGCCGATCTGAACAATTTCTTCGGAGATTACATTGTTGCCTTAAACAATAATTTATACCAAATTTCCTGAATGTATCTTGTCAAATGCAAAAGTTTTCCATACAAGAACTTTTTTCCGATCGTTCCGTTTGTATGGCAGCTATATGCCATAGTTAACCCATCTAAACAATTTCTTCGGATTTACATTGTTGCTTTAGAAAATAATTTATATTGAATTTCGTGAATATTCAAATGCAAAAGTTTTCCATACAAGAACTTTTTTCCGATCGTTCAGTTGTATGTCAGCTATATGCTATAGTTAACCGATCTAAACAATTTCTTCGGAGATTACGGTGTGGCTTTAGAAAATAATCTATACCAAATTTCGTGAATATATCTTGTCAAATGCAAAACATTTCCATACAAGAACTTTTTTACGATCGTTCAGTTTGTATGGCAGCTAATATGCTATAGTAAGCCGATCTGAACAATTTCTTCGGAGATTACATTGTTGCCTTAAACAATAATTTATACCAAATTTCCTGAATGTATCTTGTCAAATGCAAAAGTTTTCCATACAAGAACTTTTTTCCGATCGTTCAGTTTGTATGGCAGCTATATGCTATAGTTAAGCGATCTAAACAATTTCTTTGGAGATTACATTATGGATTTGAAAAATAATTTATACCAAATTTCGTGAATATATCTTGTCAAATTCAAAAGTTTTCCATACAAGAACTTTTTTCCGATCGTTCAGTTTGTATGGCAGCTATATGCTATAGTTAACCGATCTGATCAATTTCTTCGGAGATTACATTGTTGCTTTAGAAAATAATTTACACCAAATTTCGTGAATATATCTTGTCAAATGCAAAAGTTTTCCATACAAGAACTTTTTTCCGATCGTTCAGTTTGTATGGCAGCTATATGCTATAGTTAACCGATCTAAACAATTTCTTCGGAGATTACATTGTTGCTTTAGAAAATAATTTATAGCAAATTTCGTGAATATATCTTGTTAAATGCAAAAGTTTTCCATACAAAAACTTTTTTCCGATCGTTCAGTTGTATGGCAGCTATATGCTATAGTAAACCGATCTAAACAATTTCTTCGGAGATTACATTGTTGCTTTAGATAATAATTTATACCAAATTTCGTGAATATATCTTGTCAAATGCAAAAGTTTTCCATACAAGAACTTTTTTCCGATCGTTCAGTTTGTATGGCAGCTTTATGCTATACTTAACCGATCTGAACAATTTCTTCGTAGATTACATTGTTGCTTTAGATAATAATTTACACCAAATTTCGTGAATATGTCTTGTCAAATGCAAAAGTTTTCCATACAAAAACTTTTTTCCGATCGTTCAGTTTGTATGGCAGCTTTATGCTAAGGTAAACCGATCTGAACAATTTCATCGGAGATTACATTCTTGCTTTAGAAAATAATCTATACCAAATTTCGTGAATATATCTTGTCAAATGCAAAACATTTCCATACAAGAACTTTTTTACGATCGTTAAGTTTGTATTGCAGCTATGTGCTATAGTAAGCCGATCTAAACAATTTCTTCGGAGATTACACTGTTTCTTTAGAAAATAATCTACACCGAATTTCGTGAATACATCTTGTCAGATGCAAAACTATTCCATACAAGAACGTTTGACAGTTGTATGGAAGCTATATGCGATAGTAAACTGATCTGAACAATTTATTCGGAGATTACATTGTTGCTTTAGAAAATTATTTACACCAAAGTTCGTGAATATATCTTGTCAAATGCAAAAGTTTTCCATACAAGAACTTTTTTCCGATCGTTCAGTTGTATGGCAGCTATATGCTATAGTTAACCGATCTAAACAATTTCTTCGGAGATTACATTGTTGCTTTAGAAAATTATTTACACCAAAGTTCGTGAATATATCTTGTCAAATGCAAAAGTTTTCCATACAAGAACTTTTTTCCGATCGTTCAGTTGTATGGCAGCTATATGCTATAGTTAACCGATCTAAACAATTTCTTCGGAGATTACATTGTTGCTTTAGAAAATTATTTACACCAAAGTTCGTGAATATATCTTGTCAAATGCAAAAGTTTTCCATACAAGAACTTTTTTCCGATCGTTCAGTTTGTATGGCAGCTATATGCTATAGTTAACCGATCTAAACAATTTCTTCGGAGATTACATTGTGTCCTTAGAAAATAATTTACACCAAAGTTCGTGAATATATCTCGTCAAATGCAAACGTTTTCCATACAAGAACTTTTTTCCGATCGTTCAATTGTATGGTAG
Organism: Bactrocera tryoni; assembly: GCF_016617805.1. Taxonomy (NCBI): domain Eukaryota; kingdom Metazoa; phylum Arthropoda; class Insecta; order Diptera; family Tephritidae; genus Bactrocera; species Bactrocera tryoni. The sequence continues at coordinate 1,097,204 of NW_024395835.1, read as the reverse complement.
CTATATGGTATAGTCAACCGATCTAAACAATTTCTTCGGAGATTACATTGTTGCTTTAGAAAATATTTTGTACTAAATTTCGTGAATATATCTTGTCAAATGCAAAAGTTTTCCATACAAGAACTTTTTCCGATCGTTCAGTTTGTATGGCAGCTATATGCTATAGTTAACCGATCTAAACAATTTCTTCGGAGATTACATTGTTGCTTTAGAAAATAATTTATATTGAATTTCGTGAATATTCAAATGCAAAAGTTTTCCATACAAGAACTTTTTTCCGATCGTTCAGTTTGTATGGCAGCTATATGCAATAGTTAAACGATCTAAACACTTTCTTCGCAGATTACATTGTTGCCTTAAACAATAATTTATACCAAATTTCCTGAATGTATCTTGTCAAATGCAAAAGTTTTCCATACAAGAATTTTTTCCGATCGTTCAGTTGTATGGCAGCTATATGGTATAGTTAACCGATCTAAACAATTTCTTCGGAGATTACATTGTTGCTTTAGAAAATAATTTGTTGCAAATTTCGTGAATATATCTTGTCAAATGCAAAAGATTACAGTGTGGCTTCAGAAAATAATCTATAACAAATTTCGTGAATATATGTATCTTTCCAAATGCAAAACATTTCAATACAAGAACTTTTTTACGATCGTTCAGTTTGTATGGCAGCTATATGCAATAGTTAAACGATCTAAACACTTTCTTCGCAGATTACATTGTTGCCTTAAACAATAATTTATACCAAATTTCCTGAATGTATCTTGTCAAATGCAAAAGTTTTCCTGACAAGAACTTTTTTCGATCGTTCAGTTTGTATTGCAGGTGTATGCTATAGTTAACCGATCTAAACAATTTCTTCGGAGATTACAGTGTGGCTTTAGAAAATAATATATATCAAATTTCATGACTATGTCTTGTCAAATGCAAAAGTTTTACATACAAGAACTTTTTCCGATCGTTCAGTTTGTATGGTAGCTATATGCTTTAGTAAGCCGATCTGAATAATTTCTTCGAAGATTACATTGTTGCTTTAGAAAATAATCTGTACCAAATTTCGTGAATATATCTTGTCAAATACAAAAGTTTTCCATACAAGAACTTTTTTCCGATCGTTCCGTTTGTATGGCAGTTATATGCTATACTAAACCGATCTAAACAATTTCTTCGGAGATTACATTGTTGCTTTAGAAAATAATATATACCAAATTTTATGACTGTATCTTGTCAAATTAAAACGTTTTAAATACAAGAACTTTTTTCCGATCGTTCAGCTTGTATGGCAGCTATATGCTATAGTTAACCGATCTAAACAATTTGTTCGGAGATTACATTGTTGCTTTAAAAAATTATTTACACCAAAGTTCGTGAATATATCTTGTCAAATGCAAAAGTTTTCCATACAAGAACTTTTTTCCGATCGTTCAGCTTGTATGGCAGCTATATGCTATAGTTAACCGATCTAAACAATTTGTTCGGAGATTACATTGTTGCATTAGAAAATAATCTGTACCAAATTTCGTGAATATATCTTGTCAAATGCAAAACATTTCCTTACAAGAACTTTTTTCCGATCGTTAAGTTTGTTGTGCAGCTATATGCTATAGTAAGCCGATCTAAACAATTTTTTCGAAGATTACATTGTTGCTATTTGCTGCAAAGTTTTCCATACAAGAACGTTTTTACCGATCGTTCAGTTTGTATGGCAGCTATATGCTATAGTAAGCCAATCTAAACAATTTCTTCAAAAACTACATTGTCGCTTTAGAAAATAATCTATACCAAATTTTGTGAACAAATCTTGTCAAATGCAAAAGTTTTCCTTACAAAAACTTTTTTCCGATCGTGCAGTTTGTATGACAGCTTTATGCTATTGTAAACCGATCTGATCAATTTCATCGGAGATTACATTCTTGCTTTAGAAAATAATTTATAGCAAATGTCCTGAATATATCTTGTCAAATTCAAAAGTTTTCCATTAAAAGAACCTTTTCCGATCGTTTAGTTTGTGTGGCAGCTATATGCTATAGTTAATCGATCTAAACAATTTCTTCGGAAATTACATTGCTGCTTTAGAAAATAATTTATAGCAAATGTCCTGAATATATCTTGTCAAATGAAAAAGTTTTCCATACAAGAACTTTTTTCCGAAGGTTCAGTTTGTATGGCAGCTCTATGCTATAGTAAGCCGATCTGAACAAATTCTTCGAAAATTGCATCGTTGCTTTAGAAAATAATCTATACCAAATTTCATGACTGTATCTTGTCAAATGCAAAAGTTTTCCATACAAGAACTTTTTCCGATCGTTCAATTTGTATGGTAGCTATATGCTATAGTAAGCCGATCTGAACAATTTCATAGGAGATTACATTGTTGCTTTAGAAAATAATCTGTACCAAATTTCATGAATGTATCTTGTCAAATGCAAAAGTTTTCCATACAAGAACGTTTTTCCGATCGTTCAGTTTGTATGGCAGCTATATGCTATAGTTAACCGATCTAAACAATTTCTTCGGAGATTACATTGTTGCCTTAGAAAATTATCAATGCCAAATTTCGTGAATATATCTTGTCAAATGCAAAAATTTTCCATACAAGAACTTTTTTCCGATCGTTCAGTTTGTAGGGCAGCTATATGCTATAGTTAACCGATCTAAATAATTTCTTCGGAGATTACATTGTTGCTTTAGAAAATAATCTGTACCAAATTTCGTGAATATATCTTGTCAAATGCAAAAGTTTTCCATACAAGAACTTTTTTCCGATCGTTCCGTTTGTATGGCAGCTATATGCCATAGTTAACCCATCTAAACAATTTCTTCGGATTTACATTGTTGCTTTAGAAAATAATTTATATTGAATTTCGTGAATATATCTTGTCAAATGCAAAAGTTTTCCATACAAGAACTTTTTTCCGATCATTCAGTTTGTATGGCAGCTATATGCTATAGTTAACCGATCTAAACAATTTCTTCGGAGATTACATTGTTGCTTTAGATAATAATCTATACCAAATTTCGTGAATATATCTTGTCAAATGCAAAAGTTTTCCATACAAGAACTTTTTTCCGATCGTTCAGTTGCATGGCAGCTATATGCTATAGTTAACCGATCTAAACAATTTCTTCGGAGATTACATTGTTGCTTTAGGAAATATTCTATACCAAATTTCGTGAATGTATCTTGTCAAATGCAAAAGTTTTCCATACAAGAACTTTTTTCCGATCGTTCAGTTTGTATGGCAGCTATATGCTATAGTTAACCGATCTGAACAATTTCTTCGGAGATTACATTGTTGCTTCAGAAAATAATCTATACCAAATTTTGTGAATGTATCTTGTCAAATGCAAAAGTTTTCCATACAAGAACTTTTTTCCGATCGTTCAGTTTGTATGGCAGCTATATGCTATAGCTAACCGATCTAAACAAATTTCGTGAATGTATCTTGTCAAATGCAAAAGTTTTCCATACAGGAACTTTTTTCCGATCGTTCAGTTTGTATGACAGCTATATGCTATTGTTAACCGATCTAAACAATTTCTTTGGAGATTACATTGTTGCTTTAGAAAATAATTTATACCAAATTTCGTCAATGTATCTTGTCAAATGCAAAAGTTTTCCATACAAGAATTTTTTCCGATCGTTCAGTTTGTATGGCAGCTATATGCTATAGTTAACCGATCTGAACAATTTCTTCGGAGATTACATTGTTGCCTTAGAAAATAATCTATACCAAATTTCGTGAATATATCTTGTCAAATGCAAAAGTTTTCCATACAAGAACTTTTTTCCGATCGTTCAGTTTATATGGCAGCTATATGCTATAGTTAACCGATCTAAACAATTTCTTCGCAGATTACATTGTTGCCTCAGAAAATAATCAATACGAATTTTTGTGAATATATCTTGTCAAATGCAAAAGTTTTCGAAACAAGAACTTTTTTCCGATCGTTCAGTTTGTATGGCAGCTAAATGCTATAGTTAGCTGATCTAAACAATTTCTTAGGAGATTACATTGTTGCTTTAGTAAATAATTTACAGCAAATTTCCTGAATGTATCTTGTCAAATGCAAAAGTTTTCCATACAAGAACTTTTTTCCGATCGTTCAGTTTGTATGGCAGCTATGTGCTATAGTTAATCGATCTAAACAATTTCTTCGGAGATTACACTGTTGCTTTAGAAAATAATCTGTACCAAATTTCGTGAATATATCTTGTCAAATGCAAAAGTTCTCCGTACAAGAACTTTTTCCGATCGTTCAGTTTGTATGGCAGCTATATGCTATAGTTAATCGATCTAAACAATTTTTTCGGAGATTATACTGTTGCCTTAGAAAATAACCTATACCAAATTTCGTGAATATATCTTGTCAAATGCAAAAGTTTTCCATACAAGCCCTTTTTTCCGATCGTTCAGTTTGTATGGCAGCTATATGCTATAGTTAACCGATCTAAACAATTTCTTCGGAGACTACATTGCTGCTTTAGAAAATAATCTATACCAAATTTCGTGAATAAATCTTGCCAAATGCAAAAGTTTCCATACAAGAACTTTTTTCCGATCGTTCAGTTTGTATGGCAGCTATATGCTACATATAGTTAACCGATCTAAACAATTTCTTCGGAGATTACATTGTTGCTTTAGAAAATTACTTACACCAAAGTTCGTGAATATATCTTGTCAAATGCAAAAGTTTTCCATACAAGAATTTTTTCCGATCGTTCAGTTGTATGGCAGCCATATGGCATAGTTAACCGATCTAAACAATTTCTTTGGAGATTACAGTGTGGCTTTAAAAAATAATATATACCAAATTTCATGACTATGGCTTGTCAAAGGCAAAAGTTTTCCATACAAGAACTTTTTCCGATCGTTCAGTTTGTATTGCAGCTATATGCTATCGTAAGCCGATCTAAACGATTTCAGCGGAGATTACAGTGTGGCTTTCGAAAATAATCTATACAAAATTTCGTGAATTAATCTTGTCAAATGCAAAAATTTTTCATACAAGAACTTCTTTCCGATCGTTCAGTTTGTATGGCAGCTATATGCTATAGTTAACCGATCTAAACGATTTCTTCGGAGATTACATTGTTGCTTTAGAAAATAATTTATACCAAATTTCGTGAATATATCTTGTCAAATGCAAAAGTTTTCCAGACAAGAACTTTTTCCGATCGTTCAGTTTGTATTGCAGCTGTATGCTATAGTTAACCGATCTAAACAATTTATTTGGAGATTACATTGTTGCTTCAGAAAATAATATATACCAAATTTTATGACTGTATCTTGTCAAATTAAAAAGTTTTAAATACAAGAACTTTTTTCCGATCGTTCAATTTGCATGACAGCTATATGCTATAGTTAACCGATCTAAACAATTTCGTTCCCGGAGATTACAGCTGTTGCTTTAGAAAATAATTTATACCAAATTTCGTCTGAATATATCTTGTCAAATGCAAAAGTTGTCCATACAGGAACTTTTTTCCGATCGTTCAGTTTGTATGCCAGCTATATGCTATAGTTAAACCGATCTAAACAATTTCTTCGGAGAGTTACATTGTTGCTTTTAGAAAATAATTTACAGCAAATTTCGTGAATGTACCTTGTCAAATGCAGAAGTTTTCACACAAGAACTTTTGTCCGATCGTTCGGTTCGTGTGGCAGCTATGTGCTATAGTTAACCGATCTAAACAATTTCTTCGGAGATTACAGTGTGGCTTTAGAAAATAATATATACCAAAGTTCGTGCATATATCTTGTCAAATGCAAAAGTTTTCCATACAGGAACGTTTTTCCGATCGTTCAGTTTGTATGGCAGCTATATACTATAGTTAACCGATCTAAACAATTTCTTCGGAGATTTTATTGTTTCTTTATACAATAAATTATACCAAAATTTCCTGAATGTATCTTGTCAAATGCAAAATTTTTCCATACAAGAACTTTTTTCCGATCGTTCAGTTTGTATGGCAGCTATATGCTATAGTTAACCGATGTAAACAATTTTTTCGGAGATTACATTGTTGCTTTAGAAAATAATTTACAGCAAATTTCGGGAATATATCTTGTCAAATGCAAAAGTTTTCTATACAAGAACTTTTTTCCGATCGTTCAGTTTATATGGCAGCTATATGCTATAGTTTACGGATCTAAACAATTTCTTCGGATATTACATTGTTGCTTTAAAAAATAATCTATACCAAATTTCGTGAATATATCTTGTCAAATGCAAAATTTTTCCATACAAGAACTTTTTTCCGACCGTTCCGTTTGCATGGCAGCTATATGCTATAGTTAACCGATCTAAACAATTTCTTCGCAGATTACATTGTTGCCTTAAACAATAATTTATACCAAATTTTTTGAATGTATCTTGTCAAATGCAAAAGTTTTCCAGACAAGAAATTTTGCCGATCGTTCAGCTTGTATGGCAGCTATATGCTGTAGTTAACCGATCTAAACAATTTCTTCGGAGATTACGGTGTGGCTTTAGAAAATAGTCTATACCAAATTTCGTGAATAAATCTTGTCAAATGCAAAACAATTCCATACTAGAACTTTTTTACGATCGTTCAGTTTGTATGTCAGCTATATGCCTTAGTTAACCGATCTAAGCAATTTCCTCAGTGACTACATTGTATCCTTAGATAGCAATCTGTAGCAAATTTCGTGAATAAATTTTGTCAATTTTGTCAAATGCAAAAGTTTTCCATACAAGAACTTTTTTCCGATCGTTAAGTTTGTGTGCCAGCTATATGCTATAGTTAACCGATCTAAACAATTTCTTCGGAGATTACATTGTTGCTTTAGAAAATAATCTTTACCAAATTTCGTGAATGTATCTTGTCAAATGCAAAAGTTTTCCATACAAGAACTTTTTTACGATCGTTCAGTTTGTGTGGAAGCTATATGCGATAGTAAACTGATCTAAACAATTTCTTCGGAGATTACATTGTTGCTTTAGAAAATTATTTACACCAAATTTCGTGAATGTATCTTGTCAAATGCAAACTTACAAGAACTTTTTTCCGATAGTTCAGTTGTATGGCAGCTATATGCTATAGTTAACCGATCTAAACAATTTCTTCGGAGATTACATTGTTGCTTTAGATAATAATCTGTACCAAATTTCGTGAATGTATCTTGTCAAATGCAAAAGTTTTCCATACAAGAACTTTTTCCGATCGTTCAGTTTGTATGGCAGCTATATGCTAAAGTTAACCGATCTAAACAATTTCTTCGGATATTACATTGTTGCTTTAGAAAATAATTTATACCAAATTTCGTGAATATATCTTGTCAAATGCAAAAGTTTTCCATACAAGAACTTTTTTCCGATCGTTCAATTTGTATGGCAGCTATATGCTATAGTTAACCGATCTAACCAATTTCTTCGGAGATAACACTGTTGCTTTAGAAAATAATTTGCAGCAAATTTCGTGAATATATCTTGTCAAATGCAAAAGTTTTCCATACAAGCACTTTTTTCCGATCGTTATGTTTGTGTGCCAGCTATATGCTATAGTTAATCGATCTAAACAATTTATTCGGAAATTTTATTGTTGCTTTAGAAAATAATTTAAACCAAAGTTCGTGAATATATCTTGTCAAATGCAAAAGTTTTCCATACAAGAACTTTTTACCGATCGTTCAATTTGTATGGCAGCTATATGCTGTAGTTAACCGATCTAACCAATTTCTTCGGAGATAACACTGTTGCTTTAGAAAATAATTTGCAGCAAATTTCGTGAATATATCTTGTCAAATGCAAAAGTTTTCTATACAAGAACTTTTTTCCGATCGTTAAGTTTGTGTGCCAGCTACATGCTATAGCTAAGTGATCTAAACAATTTCTTCGGAGATTACATTGTTGCTTCAGAAAATAATATATACCAAATTTTATGACTATGTTTTGTCAAATGCAAAAGTTTTACATACAAGGACTTTTTTCCGATCGTTCAGTTTGTATGGCAGCTATATGCCATAGTTAACCGATCTAAACAATTTCTTCGGATATTACATTGTTGCTTTAGAAAATAATTTATACCAAATTTCGTGAATATATCTTGTCAAATGCAAAACACTTCCATGCAAGAACTTTTTTCCGATCGTTCAGTTTGTATGGCAGCCATATGCTATAGTTAGCCGATCTAAACAATTTCTTCGGAGATTACATTGTTGCTTTAAAAAATAATTTGTACAAAATTTCGTGAATATATCTCGTCAAATGCAAAAGTTTTTCATACAAGAACTTTTTTCCGATCGTTCAGTTTGTATGGCAGCTATATGCTATAGTTAACCGATCTGAACAATTTTTTCAGAGATTACATTGTTGCTTTAGATAATAATCTGTACCATATTTCATGAATATATCTTGTCAAATTCAAAAGTTTTCCATACAAGAACTCTTTTCAGATCGTTCAGTTTGTGTGGCAGCTATATGCTATAGTTAATCGATCTAAACAATTTCTTCGGAAATTACATTGTTGCTTTTGAAAATAATTTAAACCAAAGTTCGTGTATATATCTTGTCAAATGCAAAAGTTTTCCATACAAGAACTTTTTTCCGATGGTACAGTTTGTATGGAAGCTATATGCGATAGTAAGCCGATCTGAACAATTTATTCGGAGATTACATTGTTGCTTTAGGTAAATAATCTATACCAAATTTCGTGAATATATCTTGTCAAATGCAAAAGTTTTCCATACAAGAATTTTTTCCGATCGTTCAGTTGTATGGCAGCCATATGGCATAATTAACCGATCTAAACAAATTCTTCGGAGATTACAGTGTGGCTTTAGAAAATAATCTATACCAAATTTCGTGAATAAATCTTGTCAAATGCAAAACATTTCCTTACAAGAATTTTTTCCGATCGTTCAGTTGTATGGCAGCTATATGGTATAGTTAACCGATCTAAACAATTTCTTCGGAGATTACATTGTTGCTTTAGAAAATAATCTATACCAAATTTCGTGAATAAATCTTGTCAAATGCAAAAGTTTTCCATACAAGAACTTTTTCCGATCGTTCAGTTTGTATGGCAGCTATATGTTATAGTTAACCGATCTAAACAATTTCTTCGGAGATCACATTGTTGCTTTAAAAAATAATTTGTACTAAATTTCGTGAATATATCTTGTCAAATGCAAAAGTTTTCCATACAAGAACTTTTTTCCGATCGTTCAGTTTGTATGGCAGCTATATGCTATAGTTAATCGATCTAAACAATTTCTTCGGAAATTACATTGTTGCTTTAGAAAATTATTTACACCAAAGTTCGTGAATATATCTTGTCAAATGCAAAAGTTTTCCATACAAAAATTTTTTCCGATCGTTCAGTTGTATGGCAGCTATATGCTATAGTTAACCCATCTAAACAATTTCTTCGGAGATTACATTGTTGCCTTAGATAATAATCTGTACCAAATTTCGTGAATATATCTTGTCAAATGCAAAAGTTTTCCATACAAGAACTTTTTTCCGATCGTTAAGTTTGTGTGCCAGCTATATGCTATAGTTAATCGATCTAAACAATTTCTTCGGAAATTACATTGTTGCTTTAGAAAATTATTTACACCAAAGTTCGTGAATATATCTTGTCAAATGCAAAAGTTTTCCATACAAGAACTTTTTTCCGATCGTTCAGTTTGTGTGGCAGCTATATGCTATAGTTAACCGATCTAAACAATTTTTTCGAAGATTACATTGTTGCTTTAGAAAATTATTTATACCAAATTTTGTGAATGTATCTTGTCAAATGCAAAAGTTTTCCATACAAGAACTTTTTTCCGATCGTTCAGTTTGTATGGCAGCTATATGCTATAGTTAACCGATCTAAACAATTTCTTCGGAGATTACATTGTTGCTTTAGAAAATAATTTATAGCAAATTTCGTGAATATATCTTGTCAAATGCAAAAGTTTTCCATACAAGAACTTTTTTCCGATCGTTCAGTTTGTGTGGCAGCTATATGCTATAGTTAACCGATCTAAACAATTTCTTCGGAGATTACATTGTTGCTTTAGATAATAATCTATACCAAATTTCGTGAATATATCTTGTCAAATGCAAAAGTTTTCCATACAAGAACTTTTTTCCGATCGTTCAGTTTGTGTGCCAGCTATATGCTATAGTTAATCGATCTAAACAATTTCTTCGGAAATTACATTGTTGCTTTAGAAAATTATTTACACCAAAGTTCGTGAATATATCTTGTCAAATGCAAAAGTTTTCCATACAAGAACTTTTTTCCGATCGTTCAGTTTGTGTGGCAGCTATATGCTATAGTTAACCGATCTAAACAATTTCTTCGGAGATTACATTGTTGCTTTAGATAATAATCTATACCAAATTTCGTGAATATATCTTGTCAAATGCAAAAGTTTTCCATACAGGAACTTTTTTCCGATCGTTAAGTTTGTGTGCCAGCTATATGCTATAGTTAATCGATCTAAACAATTTCTTCGGAGATTACATTGTTTTGGAAAATAATTTATATTGAATTTCGTGAATATTCAAATGCAAAAGTTTTCCATACAAGAACTTTTTTGCGATCGTTCCGTTGTACGGCAGCTATATGCTACAGTTAACCGATCTAAACAATTTCTTCGGTGATTACATTGTTGCTTTAAAAAATAATCTGTACCAAATTTCGTGAATATATCTTGTCAAATGTGAAAGTTTTCCATACAAGAACTTGATTCCGATCGTTCAGTTTTTATGGCAGCTATATGCTATAGTCAACTGATCTGAACAAATTCTTCGGAGATTACATTGTTGCTTTAGAAAATAATCTATACCAAATTTCGTGAATATATCTTGTCAAATGCAAAACATTTCCTTACAAGAACTTTTTTCCGATCGTTAAGTTTGTGTGCCAGCTATATGCTATAGTAAACTGATCTAAACAATTTCTTCGGAAATTACATTGTTGCTTTAGATAATAACCTGTACCAAATTTCGTGAATATATCTTGTCCAATGCAAAAGTTTTCCATACAAGAACTTTTTCCGATCGTTCAGTTTGTGTGGAAGCTATATACGATAGTAAACTGATCTGAATAATTTATTCGGAGATTACATTGTTGCTTTAGAAAATAATCTATACCAAATTTCGTGAATGTATCTTGTCAAATGCAAAAGTTTTCCATACAAGAACTTTTTTTCCGATCGTTCAGTTTGTATGGCAGCTATATGCTATAGCTACCCGCTCTAAACAATTTCTTCGGAAATTACATTGTTGCTTTAGAAAATAATTTTTGCCAACTTTCGAGAATTTTCAAATGCAAAAGTTTTCCATACAAGAACTTTTTTCCGATCGTTCAGTTTGTATGGCAGCTATATGCTATAGTTAACCGATCTAAACAATTTCTTCGGAGATTACATTGTTGCTTTAAAAAATATTTTGTACTAAATTTCGTGAATATATCTTGTCAAATGCAAAAGTTTTTCATACAAGAACTTTTTTCCGATCGTTCAGTTTGTATGGCAGCTATATGCTATAGTTAACCGATCTAAACAATTTCTTCGGAGATTACATTTTTGCTTGAGAAAATAATCTATACCAAATTTCGTGAATTAAGATATATTCGAATGTCGAATGCAAAGTTTTCCATACAAGAACTTTTTTCCGATCGTTCAGTTTGTATGGCAGCTATATGCTATAGTAAACTGATCTAAACAAATTCTTCGGAGATTACATTGTTGCTTTAGATAATAATCTGTACTAAATTTCGTGAATATATCTTGTCAAATGCAGAAGTTTTCCATACAAGAACGTTTTTCCGATAGTTCAGTTTGTATGGCAGCTATATGCTATAGTTAACCGATCTAAACAATTTCTTCGGAGATTACATTGTTGCTTTAGAAAATAATCTACACCAAATTTCGTGAATATATCTTGTCAAATGCAAAAGTTTTCCATACAAGAACTTTTTTCCGATCGTTCAGTTGTATGGCAGCTATATGCTATAGTTAACCGATCTAAACAATTTCTTCGGAGATTACATTGTTGCTTTAGATAATAATCTGTACCAAATTTCGTGAATATATCTTGTCCAATGCAAAAGTTCTCCATACAAGAACTTTTTTCCGATCGTTAAGTTTGTGTGCCAGCTATATGCTATAGTTAATCGATCTAAACAATTTCTTCGGAAATTACATTGTTGCTTTAGAAAATTATTTACACCAAAGTTCGTGAATATATCTTGTCAAATGCAAAAGTTTTCCATACAAGAACTTTTTTACGATCGTTCAGTTTGTGTGGAAGCTATATGCGATAGTAAACTGATCTGAACAATTTATTCGGAGATTACATTGTTGCTTTAGGAAATATTCTATACCAAATTTCGTGAATGTATCTTGTCAAATGCAAAAGTTTTCCATACAAGAACTTTTTTCCGATCGTTCAGTTGTATGGCAGCTATATGCTATAGTTAACCGATCTAAACAATTTCTTCGGAGATTACAATGTGGCTTTAAAAAATAATCTGTACCAAATTTCGTGAATATATCTTGTCAAATGCAAAAGTTTTCCATACAAGAACTTTTTTCCGATCGTTCAGTTTGTATGGCAGCTATATGCTATAGTTAACCGATCTAAACAATTTCTTCGGAGATTACATTGTTGCTTTAGAAAATAATCTATACCAAATTTCGTGAATATATCTTGTCAAATGCAAAAGTTTTCCATACAAGAACTTTTTTCCGATCGTTCAGTTTTATGGCAGCTATATGCTATAGTTAACCGATCTAAACAATTTCTTCGGAGATAACATTGTTGCTTTAGAAAATAATTGAAACCAAAGTTCGTGAATATATCTTGTCAAATGCGAAAGTTTTCCATACAAGAACTTTTTTCCGATCGTTCAGTTTTTGTGGAAGCTATATGCGATAGTAAACCGATCTAAACAATTTTTTCGAAGATAACATTGTTGCTTTAGAAAATTATTTATACCATATTTCGTAAATGTATCTTTTCAAATGCAAAAGTTTTCCATACAAGAACGTTTTTTCCGATCGTTCAGTTTGTATGGCAGCTATATGCTATAGTTAACCGATCTACACAACTTCTTCGGAGATTACATTGTTGCTTTAGAAAATAATTTATAGCAAATTTCGTGAATATATCTTGTCAAATGCAAAAGTTTTCCATACAAGAACTTTTTCCGATCGTTCAGTTTGTATGGCAGCTATATGGTATAGTTAACCGATCTAAACAATTTCTTCGGAGATTACATTGTTGCTTTAAAAAATATTTTGTACTAAATTTCGTGAATATATCTTGTCAAATGCAAAAGTTTTCCATACAAGAACATTCTTCCGATCGTTCAGTTTGTATGGCAGCTATATGTTGTAGCTAACCGATCTAAACAATTTCTTCGGAGATTACATTGTTGCTTTAGAAAATAATTTAAAGCAAAGTTCGTGAATATTCAAATGCAAAAGTTTTTCATACAAGAATTTTTTCCGATAGTTCAGTTGTATGGCAGCCATATGGTATAGTTAACCGATCTAAACAATTTCCTCGTAGATTACATTGCTGCTTTAGAAAATAATCTATACCAAATTTCGTGAATGTATCTTGTCAAATGCAAAAGTTTTCCATACAAGAACTTTTTCCGATCGTTAAGTTTGTATGGCTGTTATATGCTATAGTTTACCGATCTAAACAATTTCTTCGGAGATCACAGTGTGGCTTTAGAAAATAATCTATACCAAATTTCGTGAATAAATCTTGTCAAATGCAAAAGTTTTCCGTACAAGAACTTTTTTCCGATGGTCCAGTTTGTATGGCAGCTATATGCTATAGTTAACCGATCTATACAATTTTTTTGGAGATTACATTGTTGCTTTAGAAAATAATTTGCAGCAAATTTCGTGAATATATCTTGTCAAATGCAAAACATTTCCATACAAGAACTTTTTTACAATCGTTCAGTTTGTATGGCAGCTATATGCTATAGTAAGTCGATCTGAACAATTTCTTCGGAGATTACATTGTTGCCTTAAACAATAATTTATACCAAATTTGGTGTACGTATCTTGTCAAATGCAAAAGTTTTCCAGACAAGAACTTTTTCCGATCGTTCAGTTTGTATTGCAGCTGTATGCTATAGTTAACCGATCTAAACAATTTCTTTGGAAATTACATTGTTGCTTTAGAAAATTATTTACACCAAAGTTCGTGAATATATCTTGTCAAATGCAAAACATTTCCATACAAGAACTTTTTTCCGATCATTCAGTTTGTATGGCAGCTATATGCTATAGTTAACCGATCTAAACAATTTCTTCGGAGATTACATTGTTGCTTTAGAAAATTATTTACACCAAATTTCGGGAATATATCTTGTCAAATGCAAAAGTTTTACATACAAAAACTTTTTTCCGATCGTTCAGTTTGTATGGAAGCTATATGCTATAGTTAACCGATCTAAACAATTTCTTCGGAGATTACATTGTTGCTTTAGAAAATAATTTACACCAAATTTCGTGAATATATCTTGTCAAATGCAAAAGTTTTCCATACAAGAACTTTTTTCCGATCGTTCAGTTTATATGGCAGCTATATGCTATAGTTAACCGATCTAAACGATTTCTTCGGAGATTACATTATTGCTTTAGACAATAATGTATGCCAATTTTCCGATCGTTCAGTTTGTATGGAAGCTATATGGTATAGCTAACCGATCTAAACAATTTCTTCGGAGATTACATTGTTGCTTTAGAAAATAACATATACCAAATTTCGTGAATATATCTTGTCAAATGCAAAAGTTTTCCATACAAGAAGTTGATTCCGGTCATTCAGTTTGTATGGCAGCTATATGTATGTTATAGTAAGCCAATCTAAACAATTTCTTCGGAGATTACATTGTTGCTTTAGATAATAATCTATACCAAATTTCGTGAATATATCTTGTCAAATGCAAAAGTTTTCCATACAAGAACTTTTTTTCCGATCGTTCAGTTTGTATGGCCAGCTATATGCTATAGTTAACCGATCTAAACTATTTCTTCGGATATTACTTTGTTGCTTTAGAAAATAATCTATACCAAATTTTGTGAATATATCTTGTCAAATGCAAAACATTTCCTTACAAGGACTTTTTTACGATCGTAAAGTTTGTATGGCAGCTATATGCTATAGTTAACCGATCTACACAATTTCTTCGGAGATTACATTGTTGCTTTAGAAAATAATCTATACCAAATTTTGTGAATGTATCTAGTCAAATGCAAAAGTTTTCCATACAAGAACTTTTTCCGATCGTTCAGTTTGTATGGCAGCTAAATGCTATAGTTAATTGATCTATACAATTTCTTCGGAGATTACATTGTTGCTTTAGGTAATATTCTATACCAAATTTCGCGAATGTATCTTGTCAAATGCAAAAGTTTTCCATACAAGAACTTTTTCCGATCGTTCAGTTTGTATGGCAGCTATATGCTATAGTAAGCCGATCTGAACAATTTCTTCGCAGATTACACTGTTGCTTTAGAAAATAATCTATACCAAATTTCGTGAATATATCTTGTCAAATACAAAAGTTTTCCAGACAAGCACTTGATTCCGATCGTTCAGTTGTATGGCAGCTATATGCAATAGTTAACCGATCTAAAAAATTTCTTCGGAGATTACATTGCTGTTTTAGGTAATAATCTGTACCAAATTTCGTGAATATATCTTGTCCAATGCAAAAGTTTTCCATACAAGAACTTTTTTCCGATCGTTAAGTTTGTGTGCCAGCTATATGCTATAGTTAACCCATCTAAACAATTTCTTCGGAGATTACATTGTTGCCTTAGATAATTATCTGTACCAAATTTCGTGAATATATCTTGTCAAATGCAAAAGTTTTCCATACAAGAACTTTTTTCCGATCGTTAAGTTTGTGTGCCAGCTATATGCTATAGTTAACCGATCTAAACAATTTCTTCGGAGATTACATTGTTGCTTTAGATAATAATCTATACCAAAGTTCGTGAATATATCTTGTCAAATGCAAAAGTTTTCCATACAAGAACTTTTTCCGATCGTTCAGTTTGCGTGGCAGCTATATGCTATAGTTAATCGATCTAAACAATTTCTTCGGAAATTACATTGTTGCTTTAGAAAATTATTTACACCAAAGTTCGTGAATATATCTTGTCAAATGCAAAAGTTTTCCATACAAGAACTTTTTTCCGATCGTTCAGTTTGTGTGGAAGCTATATGCGATAGTAAACTGATCTGAACAATTTATTCGGAGATTACATTGTTGCTTTAGGAAATATTCTATACCAAATTTCGTGAATGTATCTTGTCAAATGCAAAAGTTTTCCATACAAGAACTTTTTTCCGATCGTTCAGTTTGTATGGCAGCTGTATGCTATAGTTAACCGATCTAAACTATTTCTTCGGATATTACTTTGTTGCTTTAGAAAATAATCTATACCAAATTTCGTGAATATATCTTGTTAAATGCAAAACATTTCCTTACATGAACTTTTTTACGATCGTTAAGTTTGTATTGCAGCTATATGCTATAGTTAACCGATCTAAGCAATTTCTTCAAAAACTACATTGTTGCTTTAGGTAATAATCTGTACCAAATTTCGTGAATATATCTTGTCAAATGCAAAAGTTTTCCTTACAAGAACTTTTTTCCGATCGTTCAGTTTGTATGGCAGCTATATGCTATAGTTAACCGATCTAAACAATTTCTTCGGAGATTACATTGTTGCTTTAGATAATAATCTGTACCAAATTTCGTGAATATATCTTGTCAAATGCAAAAGTTTTCCATACAAGAACTTTTTTCCGATCGTTCAGTTTGTATGGCAGCTATATGCTATAGTTAACCGATCTAAACAATTTCTTCAGAGACTACATTGCTGCTTTAGAAAATAATCTATACCAAATTTCGTGAATAAATCTTATCAAATGCAAAAGTTTTCCATACAAGAACTTTTTTCCGATCGTTCAGTTTGTATGGCAGCTATATGCTATAGTTAACCGATCTGAACAATTTCTTCGGAGATTACATTGTTGCTTTAGGTAATAATCTGTACCAAATTTCGTGAATATATCTTGTCAAATGCAAAAGTTTTCCATACAAGAACTTTTTTCCGATCGTTCAGTTGAATGGCAGCTATATGGTATAGTTAACCGATCTAAACAATTTCTTCGGAGATTACATTGTTGCTTTAGAAAATATTTTGTACTAAATTTCGTGAATATATCTTGTCAAATGCAAAAGTTTTCCATACAAGAACTTTTTCCGATCGTTCAGTTTGTATGTCAGCTATATGCTATAGTTAACCGATCTAAACAATTTCTTCGGAGATTACATTGTTGCTTTAGAAAATAATTTATACCAAATTTCGTGAATATATCTTGTCAAATGCAAAAGTTTTCCATACAGGAACTTTTTTCCGATCGTTAAGTTTGTGTGCCAGCTATATGCTATAGTTAATCGATCTAAACAATTTCTTCGGAGACTACATTGCTGCTTTAGAAAATAATCTATACCAAATTTCGTGAATAAATCTTGCCAAATGCAAAAGTTTCCATACAAGAACTTTTTCCGATCGTTCAGTTTGTATGGCAGCTAAATGCTATAGTTAATTGATCTAAACAATTTCTTCGGAGATTACACTGTTGCTTTAGCAAATAATATACAGCAAAGTTCGTGCATATATCTTGTCAAATGCAAAAGTTTTCCATACAAGAACTTTTTCCGATCGTTCAGTTTGTATGGCAGCTATATGCTATAAATAACCGATCTAAACAATTTCTTCGGAGATTACATTGTTGCTTTAGAAAATAATTTATACCAAATTTCGTGAATATATCTTGTCAAATGCAAAAGTTTTCCATACAAGAACTTTTTTCCGATCGTTAAGTTTGTGTGCCAGCTATATGCTATAGTTAATTGATCTAAACAATTCCTTCGGAGATTACATTGTTGCTTTAGAAAATAATTTATGCCAAATTTCGTTAATATTCAAATGCAAAAGTTTTCCATACAAGAATTTTTTCCGATCGTTCAGTTTGTGTGGAAGCTATATGCGATAGTAAACTGATCTGAACAATTTATTCGGAGATTACATTGTTGCTTTAGATAATAATCTGTACCAAATTTTGTGAATGTATCTTGTCAAATGCAAAAGTTTTCCATACAAGAACTTTCTTCCGATCGTTCAGTTTGTATGGAAGCTTTATGCTATAGTTAACCGATCTAAACAATTTCTTCAGAGACTAGATTGCTGCTTTAGAAAATAACCTTTACCAAATTTCGTGAATAAATCTTATCAAGCGCAAAAGTTTTTCATACAAGAACTTTTTTTCCGATCGTTCAGTTTGTATGGCAGCTATATGCTATAGCTACCCGATCTAAACAATTTCTTCGGAGATTACATTGTTGCTTTAGATAATAATTTTTGCCAAATTTCGTGAATTTTCAAATGCAAAAGTTTTCCATACAAAAACTTTTTCCGATCGTTCAGTTTGTATGGAAGCTTTATGCTATAGTTAACCGATCTAAACAATTTCTTCAGAGACTACATTGCTGCTTTAAAAAATATTTTGTACTAAATTTCGTGAATATATCTTGTCAAATGCAAAAGTTTTCCATACAAGAACTTTTTTTCCGATCGTTCAGTTTGTATGGCAGCTATATGCTATAGCTACCCGATCTAAACAATTTCTTCGGAGATTACATTGTTGCTTTAGAAAATAATCTATATCAAATTTTGTGAATATATCTTGTCAAATGCAAAAGTTTTCCATACAAGAACTTTTTTCCGATCGTTCAGTTTGTACGGCAGCTATATGCTATAGTTAACCGATCTTAACAATTTCTTCGGAGATAACATTGCTGCTTTAGAAAATAATTTATATAAAACCTTCGATAATGTATCTTGACAAATGCAATAGTTTTCCATACAAGAACTTTTTTCCGATCGTTCAGTTTATATGGCAGCTATATGCTATAGTTAACCCATCTAAACAATTTCTTCGGCGATTACATTGTTGCCTTAGATAATTATCTGTACCAAATTTCGTGAATATATCTTGTCAAATGCAAAAGTTTTCCATACAAGAACTTTTTTCCGATCGTTCAGTTTGTGTGCCAGCTATATGCTATAGTTAACCGATCTAAACAATTTCTTCGGAGATTACATTGTTGCTTTAGAAAATAATTTATGCCAAATTTCGTGAATATTCAAATGCAAAAGTTTTCCATACAAGAATTTTTTCCGATCGTTCAGTTGTATGGCAGCTATATGGTATAGTTAACCGATCTAAACAATTTTTTCGAAGATTACATTGTTGCTTTAGAAAATTATTTATACCAAATTTTGTGAATGTATCTTGTCAAATGCAAAAGTTTTCCATACAAGAACGTTTTTTCCGATCGTTCAGTTTGTATGGCAGCTATATGGTATAGTTAACCGATCTAAACAATTTATTCGGAGATTACATTGTTGCTTTAGGTAATATTCTATACCAAATTTCGTGAATGTATCTTGTCAAATGCAAAAGTTTTCCATACAAGAACTTTTTTCCGATCGTTCAGTTTGTATGGCAGCTATATGCTATAGTTAACCGATCTAAACAATTTCTTCGGAGATTACATTGTTGCTTTAGAAAATAATTTATACCAAATTTCGTGAATATTCAAATGCAAAAGTTTTCCATACAAGAACTTTTTTCCGATCGTTCAGTTTGGATGGCAGCTATATGCTATAGTTAACCGATCTAAACAATTTCATCGGAGATTACATTGTTGCTTTAGAAAATAGTTTATACCAAATTTCGTGAATAAATCTTGTCAAATGCAAAAGTTTTCCATACAAGAACTTTTTTCCGATCGTTAAGATTGTATGGCAGCTATATGCTACAGTAAGCCGATCTGAATAATTTCTTCGGAGATTACATTGTTGCTTTAGAAAATTATTTATACCAAATTTTGTGAATGTATCTTGTCAAATGCAAAAGTTTTCCATACAAGAACTTTTTTTCCGATCGTTCAGTTTGTATTGCAGCTATATGCTATAGTTAACCGATCTAAACAATTTCTTCGGAGATTTCAGTGTGGCTATAAAAAATAATCTATACCAAATTTCGTGAATATATCTTGTCAAATGCAAAAGTTTTCCATACAAGAACTTTTTTCCGATCGTTCAGTTTGTGTGGCAGCTATATGCTATAGTTAACCGATCTAAACAATTTCTTCGGAGATTACATTGTTGCTTTAGAAAATAATTTAAACCAAAGTTCGTGAATATATCTTGTCAAATGCAAAAGTTTTCCATACAAGAACTTTTTTCCGATCGTTCAGTTTGTGTGGCAGCTATATGCTATAGTTAATCGATCTAAACAATTTCTTCGGAAATTACATTGTTGCTTTTGAAAATAATTTAAACCAAAGTTCGTGTATATATCTTGTCAAATGCAAAAGTTTTCCATACAAGAACTTTTTTCCGATCGTTCAGTTTGTGTGGCAGCTATATGCTATAGTTAACCGATCTGAACAATTTCTTCAGAGATTACATTGTTGCTTTAGATAATAATCTGTACCAAATTTCGTGAATATATCTTGTCAAATGCAAAAGTTTTCCATACAAGAACTTTTTTCCGATCGTTCAGTTTGTATGGCATCTAAATGCTATAGTTAACCGATCTAAACAATTTCTTCGGAAATTACATTGTTGCTTTAGAAAATAATTTTTGCCAAATTTTGTGAATATTCAATTGCAAAAGTTTTCCATACAAGAATTTTTTCCGATCATTCAGTTGTATGGCAGCTATATGATATAGTTAACCGATCTAAACAATTTCTTCGGAGATTACATTGTTGCTTTAGAAAATAATTTGTACCAAATTTCGTGAATATATCTTGTCAAATGCAAAAGTTTTCCATACAAGAATTTTTTCCGATCGTTCAGTTGTATGGCAGCTATATGCTATAGTTAACCGATCTAAACAATTTCTTCGGAGATTACATTGTTGCTTTAGAAAATAATCTATACCAAATTTCGTGAATATATCTTGTCAAATGCAAAAGTTTTCCATACAAGAATTTTTTCCGATCGTTCAGTTGTATGGCAGCTATATGCTATAGTTAACCGATCTAAACAATTTCTTCGGAGATTACATTGTTGCTTTAGAAAATAATCTATACCAAATTTCGTGAATAAATCTTGTCAAATGCAAAAGTTTTCCGTACAAGAACTTTTTTCCGATCGTTCAGTTTGTATGGCAGCTATATGCTATAGTTAACCGATCTAAACAATTTCTTCGGAGATTACATTGTTGCTTTAGAAAATAATCTATACCAAATTTCGTGAATGTATCTTGTCAAATGCAAAAGTTTTCCATACAAGAAATTTTTTCCGATCGTTCGGTTTGTATGGCAGCTATATGCTATAGTGAGCCGATCTGAAAAATTTCTTCCGAGATTACATTGTTGCTTTAGAAAATAATGCATACCAAATTTCGTGAAGATACATTGCCAAATGTGAAAGTTTTCCATACAAGAACTTTTTCCGATCGTTTAGTTTGTATCAGCTATATGCTATAGTTAACCGATCTAAACAATTTCTTCGGAGATTACATTGTTGCTTTAGAAAATTATTTATACCAAATTGCGTGAATATATCTTGTCAAATGCAAAAGTTTTCCATACAAGAACTTTTTTCCGATCGTTCAGTTTGTATGGCAGCTGTATGCTATAGTTAACCGATCTAAACAATTTCTTCGGATATTACATTGTTGCTTTTGAAAATAATTTATAGCAAATTTCGAAAATATATCCTGTCAAATGCAAAAGTTTTCCATACAAGAACTTTTTTCCGATCGTTCAGTTTGTATGGCAGCTTTATGCTATAGTTAACCGATCTAAACAATTTCTTCGGAGATTACATTGTTGCTTTAGAAAATAATATATGCCAAATTTCGTAAATATTCAAATGCAAAAGTTTTCCATACAAGAACTTTTTCCGATCGTTCAGTTTGTATGGCAGCTATATGCTATAGTTAACCGATCTAAACAATTTCTTCGGAGATTACATTGTTGCTTTAAAAATAATCTACAGCAAATTTCGTGAATTCATCTTTTCAAATGCAAAACATTTCAATACAAGAACTTTTTTCCGATCGTTCAGTTTTACTTTTTAATCGATCTAAACAATTTCTTCAGAGATTACACTGTTGCTTTAGAAAATAATTTACACCAAAGTTCGTGCACATATCTTGTCAAATGCAAAAGTTTTCTGTACAAGAACTTTTTTCCGTTCGTTCAGTTTGAATGACAGCTTAATGCTATAGTTAACCGATCTAAACAATTTCTTCGGAGATTACATTGTTGCTTTAGAAAATAATCTACAGCATATTTCGGGAATATATCTTGTCAAATTCAAAAGTTTTCCATACAAGAACTTTTTCCGATCGTTCAGTTTGTATGACAGCTATATGCTATAGTTAATCGATCTGAACAATTTATTCGGAGATTACATTGTTGCTTTAGGTAATATTCTATATCAAATTTCGTGAATGTATCTTGTTAAATGCAAAACATTTCCTTACAAGAACTTTTTTCCGATCGTTAAGTTTGTGTGCCAGCTATGTGCTGTAGTTAACCGATCTAAACAATTTCTTCGGATATTACTTTGTTGCTTTAGATAATAATCTGTACCAAATTTCGTGAATATATCTTGTCAAATGCAAAAGTTTTCCATACAAGAACTTTTGTCCGATCGTTCAGTTTGTGTGGCAACTATATGCTATAGTTAACCGATCTAAACAATTTCTTCGGAGATTACATTGTTGCTTTAAAAAATAATTTATACTAAATTTCGTGAATATATCTTGTCAAATGCAAAAGTTTTCCATACAAGAACTTTTTTCCGATCGTTCAGTTTGTATGGCAGCTATATGCTATAGTTAACCGATCTAAACAATTTCTTCGGAGATTACATTGTTGCTTTAGTAAATAATTTGCAGCAAATTTCGTGAATATATCTTGGCAAATTCAAAAGTTTTCCATACAAGCACTTTTTTCCAATCGTTCAGGTTGTATGGCAGCTATATGCTATAGTTAACCGATCTAAACAAATTCTTCGAAAAGTGCATCGTTGCTTTAGAAAATAATCTATACCAAATTTCGTGAATGTATCTTCTCAAATGCAAAAGTATTCCTTACAAGAACTTTTTTCCGATCGTTCAGTTTGTATGGCAGTTATATGCTATAGTTAACCGATCTAAACAATTTCTTCGGAGATTATATTGTTGCTTTAAAAAATAATCTATACCAAATTTGGTGAATATATCTTGTCAAATGCAAAAGTTTTCCATACAAGAACTTTTTTCCGATCGCTCAGTTTGGATGGCAGCTTTATGCTATAGTTAACCGATCTAAACAATTTCATCGGAGATTACATTGTTGCTTTAGAAAATAGTTTATACCAAATTTCGTGAATATATCTTGTCAAATGCAAAAGTTTTCTATACAAGAACTTTTTTCCGATCGTTCAGTTTGAAAGACAGCTATATGCTATAGTTAACCGATCTAAACAATTTCATCGGAGATTACATTGTTGCTTTAGAAAATAGTTTATACCAAATTTCGTGAATAAATCTTGTCAAATGCAAAAGTTTTCCATACAAGAACTTTTTTCCGATTGTTATGTTGTTGCAAAAGTTTTCCACACAAGGAATTTTTTCCGATCGTTCAGTTTGTATGGCAGCTATATGCTATAGTTTACCGATCTAAACAATTTCTTCGGATATTACATTGTTGCTTTAGAAAATAATCTATACCAAATTTCGTGAATATATCTTGTCAAATGCAAACGTTTTCCATACAAGAACTTTTTTCCGATCGTTCAGTTTGTATGGCAGCTGTATGCTATAGTAAACCGATCTCATCAATTTCTTCGGAGATTACATTGTTGCTTTAAAAAATAATTTGTACTAAATTTGGTGAATGTATCTTGTCAAATGCAAAAGTTTTCCATACAAGAACTTTTTTGCGATCGTTCAGTTTGTATGGCAGCTATATGCTATAGTTAACCGATCTAAACAATTTCTTCGTAGATTACATTGTTGCTTTAGATAATAATCTACACCAAATTTTGTGAATATATCTTGTCAAATGCAAACGTTTTCCATACAAGAACTTTTTTCCGATCGTTCAGTTGCATGGCAGCTATATGCTATAGTTAACCGATCTAAACAATTTCTTCGGAGATTACATTGTTGCTTTAGAAAATAATTTATACCAAATTTCGTGAATATTCAAATGCAAAAGTTTTCCATACAAGAACTTTTTTCCGATCGTTCAGTTTGGATGGCAGCTATATGCTATAGTTAACCGATCTAACCAATTTCCTCGAAGATTACATTGCTGCTTTAGAAAATAATCTATACCAAATTTCGTGAATGTATCTTGTCAAATGCAAAAGTTTTCCATACAAGAACTTTTTTCCGATCGTTCAGTTTGTATGGCAGCTATATGCTATAGTTAACCGATCTAAACAATTTCTTCGGAAATTACATTGTTGCTTTAGAAAATAATCTATACCAAATTTTGTGAATATATCTTGTCAAATGCAAAAGTTTTCCATACAAGAACTTGTTTACGATCGTTCAACTTGTATGGCAGCTATATGTTATAGTTAACCGATCTAAACAATTTCTTTGGAGATTACATTGTTGCTTCAGAAAATAATATATACCAAATTTCCTGAATGTATCTTGTCAAATTAAAACGTTTTAAATACAAGAACTTTTTTCCGATCGTTCAGTTGTATGGCAGCTATATGCTATAGTTAACCGATCTAAACAATTTCTTCGGAAATTACATTGTTGCTTTAAAAAATAATCTTTATCAAATTTTGTGAATATATCTTGTCAAATGCAAAAGTTTTCCATACAAGAACTTTTTTCCGATCGTTCAGTTTGTATGGCAGCTATATGCTATAGTTAACCGATCTAAACAATTTCTTCGGAAATTACATTGTTGTTTTAAAAAATAATCTTTATCAAATTTTGTGAATATATCTTGTCAAATGCAAAAGTTTTCCATACAAGAAATTTTTTCCGATCGTTCAGTTTTACGGCAGCTATATGCTATAGTTAACCGATCTTAACAATTTCTTCGGAGATAACATTGCTGCTTTAGAAAATAATTTACACCAAAGTTCGTGAAAATATCTTGTCAAATGCAAAAGATTTCCATACAGGAACTTTTTCTGATCGTTCAGCTTGTATGGCAGCTATATGCTGTAGTTAACCGATCTAAACAATTTCTTCGGATATTACTTTGTTGATTTAGATAGCAATCTGTACCAAATTTCGTGAATATATCTTGTCAAATGCAAAAGTTTTCCATACAAGAATTTTTTTCCGATCGTTAAGTTTGTATGGCAGCTATATGGTATAGCTAACCGATCTAAACAATTTCTTCGGAGATTACATTGTTGCTTTAGAAAATAATTTAAACCAAAGTTCGTGAATATTGGAATCGTGGAATATATCTTGTCAAATGCAAAAGTTTTCCATACAAGAACTTTTTTCCGATCATTCAGTTTGTATGGCAGCTATATGCTATAGTTAACCGATCAAAACAATTTCTTCGGAGATTACATTGTTGCTTTAGAAAATAGTTTACACCAAAGTTCGTGCATATATCTTGTCAAATGCAAAAGTTTTCCATACAAGAACTTTTTCCGATCGTTCAGTTTGTATGGCAGCTATATGCTATAAATAACCGATCAAAACAATCTCATCGAATATTACATCGTTGCTTTAAAATGTATCTTGTCAAATGCAAAATTTTTCCATACAGGAACGTTTTTCCGATCGTTCCGTTTGTATGACAGCTATATGCAATAGTTAACCGATCTAAACAATTTCTTCGGAGATTACACTGTTGCTTTAGAAAATAATCTATACCAAATTTTGTGAATGTATCTTGTCAAATGCAAAAGTTTTCCATACAAGAATTTTTTCCGATCGTTCAGTTTGTATGGCAGCTATATGCTATAGTTAACCGATCTAAACAATTTCTTCAGAGATTACATTGTTGCTTTAGATAATAATCTGTACCAAATTTTGTGAATGTATCTTGTCAAATGCAAAAGTTTTCCATACAAGAACTTTTTTCCGATCGTTCAGTTTGCATGGCAGCTATATGGTATAGTTAACCGATCTAAACAAATTTTTCAGAGATTACAGTGTGGCTTAAGAAAGTAATCTACACCAAATTTCGTGAATGTATCTTGTCAAATGCAAAAGTTTTCCATACAAGAACTTTTTTCCGATCGTTCAGTTTATGTGGCAGCTATATGCTATAGTTAACCGATCTAAACAATTTCTTTGGAGATTACATTGTTGCTTTAGAAAATAATTTAAACCAAAGTTCGTGAATATATCTTGTCAAATGCAAAACATTTCCATACAAGAACTTTTTTACGATCGTTCAGTTTGTGTGGAAGCTATATGCTATAGTTAACCGATCAAAACAATTTCTTCGGAGATTACATTGTTGCTTTAGAAAATAATTTATACCAAATTTCGTGAATATATCTTGTCAAATGCAAAAGTTTTCCATACAAGAACTTTTTTCCGATCGTTCAGTTTGTATGGCAGCTATATGCTATAGTTAACCGATCTAAACAATTTCTTCGGAGATTACATTGTTGCTTTAGAAAATAATTTATAGCAAATTTCGTGAATATATCTTGTCAAATGCAAAAGTTTTCCATACAAGAAATTTTTTCCGATCGTTCAGTTTGTATGGCAGCTATATGCTATAGTTAACCGATCTAAACAATTTCTTCGGAGATTACATTGTTGCTTTAGAAAATAATTTATAGCAAATTTCGTGAATATATCTTGTCAAATGCAAAAGATTACAGTGTGGCTTCAGAAAATAATCTATAACGAATTTCGTGAATATATGTATCTTTCCAAATGCAAAACATTTCAATACAAGAACTTTTTTACGATCGTTCAGTTTGTATGGCAGCTATATGCTATAGTTAACCGATCTAAACAATTTCTTCGGAGATTACATTGTTGCTTTAGAAAATAATTTATACCAAATTTCGTGAATATATCTTGTCAAATGCAAAAGTTTTCCATACAAGAACTTTTTTCCGATCGTTCAGTTTGTGTGCCAGCTATATGCTATAGTTAACCGATCTAAACAATTTCTTCGGAGATTACATTGTTGCTTTAGAAAATAATCTGTACCAAATTTCGTGAATGTATCTTGTCAAATGCAAAAGGTTTTCCATACAAGAAATTTTGTCCGATCGTTCAGTTTGTGTGGTAGCTATATGCTATAGTAAGCCGATCTGAACAATTTCTTCGGAGATTACATTGTTGCTTTAGAAAATAATTTACCGCAAATTTCGTGAATGTATCTTGTCAAATGCAAAAGTTTTCATAGGAGAACTTTTGTCCGATCGTTCAGTTTGTGTGGTAGCTATATGCTATAGTAAGCCGATCTGAACAATTTCTTCGGAGATTACATTGTTGCTTCAAAAAACAATTGTACCAAATTTCATGAATATGTCTTGTCAAATGCAAAAGTTTTCCATGCAAGAAAGTTTTTCCAATCGTTCAGTTTGTATGGCAGCTATATGTTATAGTTAACCGATCTAAACAATTTCTTCGGAGATTACTTTGTTGCTTTAAAAAATAATCTACACCAAATTTCGTGAATATATCTTGTCAAATGCAAAAGTTTTCATAGGAGAACTTTTGTCCGATCGTTCAGTTTGTGTGGTAGCTATATGCTATAGTAAGCCGATCTGAACAATTTCTTCGGAGATTACATTGTTGCTTCAAAAAACAATATGTACCAAATTTCGTGAATAAATCTTGTCAAATGCAAAAGTTTTCCTTACAAGAAAGTTTTTCCGATCGTTCAGTTTGTATGGCAGCTATATGTTATAGTTAACCGATCTAAACAATTTCTTCGGAGATTACATTGTTGCTTTAAAAAATAATCTACACCAAATTTCGTGAATATATCTTGTCAAATGCAAAAGTTTTCCATACAAGAAATTAATAAGTTAAAAAATAATCTATATCAAATTTCGTGAATATATCTTGTCAAATGCAAAAGTTTTCCATACAAGAATTTTTTCTGATCGTTCAGTTGTATGGCAGCTATATGCTACAGTAAGCCGATCTAAACAATTTCATCGGAGATTACATTGTTGCTTTAGAAAATAATCTATACCAAATTTCGTGAATAAATCTTGTCAAATGCAAAAGTTTTCCGTACAAGAACTTTTTTCCGATCGTTCAGTTTGTATGGCAGCTATATGCTATAGTTAACCGATCTAAACAATTTCATCGGAGATTACATTGTTGCTTTAGAAAATAATCTATACCAAATTTCGTGAATAAATCTTGTCAAATGCAAAAGTTTTCCATACAAGAACTTTTTTCCGATCGTTCAGTTTGTATGGCAGCTATATGCTATAGTTAACCGATCTAAACAATTTCTTCGGAGATTACATTGTTGCTTTAGAAAATAATCTGTACCAAATTTCGTGAATATATCTTGTCAAATGCAAAATATTTCCTTACAAGAACTTTTTTCCGATCGTTCAGTTTGTATGGCAGCTATATGCTATAGTTAACCGATCTAAACAATTTCTTCGGAGATTACATTGTTGCTTTAGAAAATAATTTATGCCAATTTTCCGATCGTTCAGTTGTATGTCAGCTATATGCTATAGTTAACCGATCTAAACAATTTCTTCGGAGATTACGGTGTGGCTTTAGAAAATAATCTATACCAAATTTCGTGAATATATCTTGTCAAATGCAAAAGTTTTAAATACAAGAACTTTTTTCCGATCGTTCAATTTGTGTGGCAGCTATATGCTATAGTTAATCGGTCTAAACAATTTCTTCGGAGATTACAGTGTGGCTTTAGAAAATAATCTATACCAAATTTCGTGAATATATCTTGTCAAATGCAAAATATTTCCTTTCAAGAACTTTTTTACGATCGCTCAGTTTGTATGGAAGCTATATGCGATAGTAAGCTGATCTGAACAATTTCATCGGAGATTACATTGTTGCTTTAGGAAATATTCTATACCAAATTTCGTGAATGTATCTTGTCAAATGCAAAAGTTTTCCATACAAGAACTTTTTTCCGATCGTTCAGTTTGTATGGCAGCTATATGCTATAGTTAACCGATCTAAACAATTTCTTCGGAGATTACATTGTTGCTTTAGAAAATAATTTATGCCAAATTTCGTGAATATTCAAATGCAAAAGTTTTCCATACAAGAATTTTTTCCGATCGTTCAGTTGTATGGCAGCTATATGGTATAGTTAACCGATCTAAACAATTTCTTCGGAGATTACATTGCTGCTTTAGAAAATAATCTATACCAAATTTCGTGAATATATCTTGTTAAATGCAAAACATTTCCTTACAAGAACTTTTTTACGATCGTAAAGTTTGTATTGCAGCTATATGCTATAGTAAGCCGATCTAAACAATTTTTTCGAAGATTACATTGTTGCTTTAGAAAATTATTTATACCAAATTTTGTGAATGTATCTTGTCAAATGCAAAAGTTTTCCATACAAGAACTTTTTTCCGATCGTTCAGTTTGTGTGGCAGCTATATGCTATAGTTAATCGATCTAAACAATTTCTTCGGAAATTACATTGTTGCTTTAGAAAATAATTTAAACCAAAGTTCGTGAATATATCTTGTCAAATGCAAAAGTTTTCCATACAAGAACTTTTTTCCGATCGTTCAGTTTGTGTGGCAGCTATATGCTATAGTTAATCGATCTAAACAATTTTTTCGGAAATTACATTGTTGCTTTAGAAAATAATCTATACCAAATTTCGTGAATATATCTTGTCAAATGCAAAAGTTTTCCATACAAGAACTTTTTTCCGATCGTTCAGTTTATGTGGCAGCTATATGCTATAGTTAATCGATCTAAACAATTTTTTCGGAAATTACATTGTTGCTTTAGAAAATAATCTATACCAAATTTCGTGAATATATCTTGTCAAATGCAAAAGTTTTCCATACAAGAACTTTTTTCCGATCGTTCAGTTTGTATGGCAGCTATATGCTATAGTTAACCGATCTAAACAATTTCTTCGGAGATTACAGTGTGGCTTTAGCAAATAATCTATACCAAATTTCGTGAATATATCTTGTCAAATGCAAAAGTTTTCCATACAAGAACTTTTTTCCGATCGTTCAGTTTGTATGGCAGCTATATGCTATAGTTAACCGATCTAAACAATTTCTTCGGAGATTACAGTGTGGCTTTAGCAAATAATCTATACCAAATTTCGTGAATATATCTTGTCAAATGCAAAAGTTTTCCATACAAGAACTTTTTTCCGATCGTTCAGTTTGTATGGCAGCTTTATGCTATAGTAAGCCGATCTAAACAATTTATTCGGAAATTACATTGTTGCTTTAGAAAATAATCTATACCAAATTTTGTGAATAAATCTTGACAAATGCAAAAGTTTTCTATACAAGAACTTTTTTCCGATCTTTCAGTTTGTATGGCAGCTATATGCTATAGTTAACCGATCTAAACAATTTCTTCGGAGATTACATTGTTGCTTTAGAAAATAATCTATACCAAATTTTGTGAATGTATCTTGTCAAATGCAAAAGTTTTCCATACAAGAACTTTTTTCCGATCGTTCAGTTTGTATGGCAGCTTTATGCTATAGTAAACTGATCTAAACAATTTCTTCGGAGATTACATTGTTGCTTTAGAAAATAATCTGTACCAAATTTCGTGAATATATCTTGTCAAATGCAAAAGTTTTCCATACAAGAATTTTTTCCGATCGTTCAGTTGTATGGCAGCTATATGGTATAGTTAACCGATCTAAACAATTTCTTCGGAGATTACATTGCTGCTTTAGAAAATAATCTGTACCAAATTTCGTGAATATATCTTGTCAAATGCAAAAGTTTTCCATACAAGAATTTTTTCCGATCGTTCAGTTTGTATGGCAGCTATATGCTATAGTTAACCGATCTAAACAATTTCTTCGGAGATTACATTGTTGCTTTAGAAAATAATCTATACCAAATTTCGTGAATATATCTTGTCAAATGCAAAAGTTTTCCATACAAGAAATTTTTTCCGATCGTTCAGTTTGTATGGCAGCTATATGCTATAGTTAACCGATCTAAACAATTTCTTCGGAGATTACATTGTTGCTTTAGAAAATAATTTACAGCAAATTTCGTGAATATATCTTGTCAAATGCAAAAGTTTTCCATACAAGAACTTTTTCCGATCGTTCAGTTTGTATGGCAGCTATATGCTATAGTTAACCGATCTAAACAATTTCTTCGGAGATTACATTGTTGCTTTAGAAAATAATTTATACCAAATTTCGTGAATATATCTTGTCAAATGCAAAAGTTTTCCATACAAGAACTTTTTTCCGATCGTTCAGTTTGTATGGCAGCTATATGCTATAGTTAACCGATCTAAACAATTTCTTCGGAGATTACAGTATGGCTTTAGAAAATAATCTATACCAAATTTCGTGAATATATCTTGTCAAATGCAAAACATTTCCATACAAGAACTTTTTTCCGATCGTTAAGTTTGTATAGCAGCTGTATGCTATAGTCAGCCGACCTAAACAATTTCTTCGGAGATTGCATTGTTGCTTTAGGAAATAATCTTTACCAAATTTCGTGAATATATCTTGTCAAATGCAAAACATTTCCATACAAGAACTTTTTTACGATCGTTAAGTTTGTATTGCAGCTATATGCTATAGTTAACCGATCTAAACAATTTCTTCGGAGATTACATTGCTGCTTTAGAAAATAATCTATACCAAATTTCGTGAATATATCTTGTCAAATGCAAAACATTTCCTTACAAGGACTTTTTTACGATCGTAAAGTTTGTATGGCAGCTATATGCTATAGTTAACCGATCTAAACAATTTCTTCGGAGATTACATTGTTGCTTTAAAAAATATTTTGTACTAAATTTCGTGAATATATCTTGTCAAATGCAAAACATTTCCATACAAGAACTTTTTTACGATCGTTAAGTTTGTATGGCAGCTATATGCTATAGTTAACCGATCTAAACAATTTCTTCGGAGATTACATTGTTGCTTTAGAAAATAATCTATAACAAATTTCGTGAATATATGTATCTTTCCAAATGCAAAACAATTCAATACAAGATTTTTTTCCGATCGTTCAGTTTTATGGCAGCTACATACATGCTTTAGTTAACCGATCTTAACAATTTCTTCTGAGATTACATTGTTGCTTTAGAAAATAATTTATACCAAATTTCGTGAATGTATCTTGTCAAATGCAAAAGTTTTCCATACAAGAACTTTTTTCCGATCGTTCAGTTTGTATGGCAGCTATATGCTATAGTTAACCGAACTAAACAATTTCTTCGGAGATTGAAGGGTGGCTTTAGCAAATAATTTGTACGAAATTTCGTAAATAAATTTTGTCAAATGCAAAAGTTTTCCATACAAAAACTGTTTTCCAAACGTTCAGTTTGTATGGCAGCTTTATGCTATAGTAAACCGATCTGATCAATTTCTTCGGAGATTACATTGTTGCCTTAGAAAATAATTTACACCAAAGCTCGTGAATATATCTTGTCAAATGCAAACGTTTTCCATAGAAGAACTTTTTTCCGATCGTTCAGTTTGTGTGGAAGCTATATGCTATAGTAATCTGATCTTATCAATTTCTTCGGAGATTACATTGTTGCTTTAGAAAATAATTTACAGCAAATTTCGTGAATGTATCTTGTCAAATGCAAAAGTTTTCCATACAAGAACTTTTTTCCGATCGTTCAGTTGTATGGCAGCTATATGCTATCGTAAGCCGATCTAAACAATTTCTTCGGAGATTACATTGTTGCTTTAGAAAATAATCTATACCAAATTTCGTGAATATATCTTGTCAAATGCAAAAGTTTTCCATA
The DNA here is from genome assembly GCF_016617805.1 of Bactrocera tryoni. Lineage (NCBI taxonomy): Eukaryota > Metazoa > Arthropoda > Insecta > Diptera > Tephritidae > Bactrocera > Bactrocera tryoni. Next base: position 1,064,186 of record NW_024395835.1, on the reverse strand, counting down.
CAAGAAATTTTTCCGATCGTTCAGTTTGTATGGCAGCTATATGCTGTAGTTAACCGATCTAAACAATTTCTTCGGATATTACTTTGTTGCTTTAGGCAATATTCTTTACCAAATTTCGTGAATGTATCTTGTCAAATGCAAAAGTTTTTCATACAAGAACTTTTTTCCGATCATTCAGTTTGTATGGCGTCTATATGCTATAGTTAACCGATCTAAACAATTTCTTCGGAGATTACATTGTTGCTTTAGAAAATAATTTATAGCAAATTTCGTGAATATATCTTGTTAAATGCAAAAGTTTTCCATACAAGAACTTTTTCCGATCGTTCAGTTTGCGTGCCAGCTATATGCTATAGTTAACCGATCTAAACAATTTCTTCGGAGATTACATTGTTGCTTTAGGAAATATTCTATACCAAATTTCGTGAATATATCTTGTCAAATGCAAAAGTTTTCCATACAGGAACTTTTTCCGATCGTTCAGTTTGTATGGCAGCTATATGCTATAGTTAACCGATCAAAACAATTTCTTCGGAGATTACATTGTTGTTTTAAAAAAAAATGTGTACTAAATTTCGTGAATATATCATGTCAAATGCAAACGTTTTCCATACAAGAACTTTTTCCCGATCGTTCAGTTGTATGGCAGCTATATGCTATAGTAAACCGATCTAAACAATTTCTTCGGAGATTACATTGTTGCTTTAGAAAATAATCTCTACCAAATTTCGTGAATATATCTGGTCAAATGTGAAAGTTGTCCATACAAGAACTTCATTCCGATCGTTCAGTTTGTATGTCAGCTATATGCTATAGTTAACCGATCTGAACAATTTCTTCGGAGATTACATTGTTGCTTTAAAAAATAATTTGTACTAAATTTCGTGAATATATCTTGTCAAATGCAAAAGTTTTTCATACAAGAACTTTTTTCCGATCGTTCAGTTTGTATGGCAGCTGTATGCTATAGCAAGCTGATCTGAACAATTTCTTCGAAAATTACATCGTTGCTTTAGAAAATAATCTGTACCAAATTTCGTGAATGTATCTTGTCAAATGCAAAAGTTTTCCATACAAGAACTTTTTTCCGATCGTTCCGTTTGTATGGCAGCTATATGCTATAGCTAACCGATCTAAACAATTTCTTCGGAGATTACATTGTTGCTTTAGAAAATAATTTAAACCAAAGTTCGTGAATATTCAAATGCAAAAGTTTTCCATACAAGAACTTTTTCCGATCGTTCAGTTTGTATGGCAGCTATAAGCTATCGTAAGCCGATCTAAACCATTTTATCGGAGATTACATTGTTGCTGTAAAAAATAATCTATTCCCAATTTCGTGAATATACCTTGTCAAATGCGTTTTCTATACAAGAACTTTTTTCCGATCGTTCAATTTGCATGACAGCTATATGCTATAGTTAACCGATCTAAACAATTTCGTTGGAGATTACATTGTTGCTTTAGAAAATAATTTATACCAAATTTCGCCAATGTATCTTGCCAAATGCAAAAGTTTTCCATACAAGAACTTTTTTTCCGATCGTTCAGTTTGTATGGCAGCTATATGCTATAGCTAACCGATCTAAACAATTTCTTCGGAGATTACATTGTTGCTTTAGAAAATAATTTAAACCAAAGTTCGTGAATATTCAAATGCAAAAGTTTTCCATACAAGAATTTTTTCCGATCGTTCAGTTGTATGGCAGCCATATGGTATAGTTAACCGATCTAAACAAATTCTTCGGAGATTTTATTGTTTCTTTAAACAATAATTTATACCAAATTTTCTGAATGTATCTTGTCAAATGCAAAAGTTTTCCATACAAGAACTTTTTCCGATCGTTCAGTTTGTATGGCAGCTATATGCTATAGTTAACCGATCTAAACAGTTTCTTCGGAGATTACATTGTTGCTTTAGATAATAATCTGTACCAAATTTTGTGAATGTATCTTGTCAAATGCAAAAGTTTTCCATACAAGAACTTTTTTTCCGATCGTTCAGTTTGTATGGCAGCAATATGCTATAGTTAATCGATCTAAAAAATTTCTTCGGAGATTACATTGTTGTTTTAGAAAATAATTTGCAGCAAATTTCGTGAATATATCTTGTCAAATGCAAAAGTTTTCCATACAAGCACTTTTTTCCGATCGTTCAGTTTGTATGGCAGCTATATGCTATAGCAAGCTGATCTGAACAATTTCTTCGAAAATTGCATCGTTGCTTTAGAAAATAATCTATACCAAATTTCATGACTGTATCTTTTCAAATGCAAAAGTTTTCCATACAGGAACTTTTTCCGATCGTTCAGTTTGTATGGCAGCTATATGCTATAGTTAACCGATCAAAACAATTTCTTCGGAGATTACATTGTTGCTTTAAAAAATAATTTGTACTAAATTTCGTGAATATATCTTGTCAAATGCAAAAGTTTTCATACAAAAATTTTTTTCGATCGTTCAGTTTGTATGGCAACTATATGCTACAGTTAACCGATCTAAACAATTTCTTCGGAGATTACATTGTTGCTTTAGATAATAATCTGTACCAAATTTCGTGAATGTATCTTGTCAAATGCAAAAGTTTTCCATACAAGAACTTTTTCCGATCGTTCAGTTTGTATGGCAGCTATATGCTAAAGTTAACCGATCTAAACAATTTCTTCGGATATTACATTGTTGCTTTAGAAAATAATTTGCAGCAAATTTCGTGAATATATCTTGTCAAATTCAAACGTTTTCCATACAAGAAATTTTTTCCGATCGTTCAGTTGTATGGCAGCTATATGCTATAGAAAACCGATCTAAACAATTTTTTCGGAGATTACATTGTTGCTTTAGATAATAATCTGTACCAAATTTCGTGAATATATCTTGTCAAATGCAAAAGTTTTCCATACAAGAACGTTTTTTCCGATCGTTCAGTTTGTATGGCAGCTATATGCTATAGTTAACCGATCTAAACAATTTCTTCGGAGATTACATTGTTGCTTAAGAAAATAATTTGCTGCAAATTTCGTGAATATATCTTGTCAAATGCAAAAGTTTTCCATACAAGAAATTTTTTCCGATCGTTCAGTTGTATGGCAGCTATATGCTATAGTTAACCGATCTAAACAATTTCTTCGGAGATTACATTGTTGCTTTAAAAAATATTTTGTACTAAATTTCGTGAATATATCTTGTCAAATGCAAAAGTTTTCCATACAAGAACTTTTTCCGATCGTTCAGTTTGTATGTCAGCTATATGCTATAGTTAACCGATCTAAACAATTTCTTCGGAGATTACATTGTTGCTTTAAAAAATAATTTGTACCAAATTTCGTGAATATATCTTGTCAAATGCAAAAGTTTTCCATACAAGAACTTTTTCCGATCGTTCAGTTTGTATGGCAGCTATATGCTATAGTTAACCGATCTAAACAATTTCTTCGGAGATTACATTGTTGCTTTAGAAAATAATATACACCAAATTTCATGACTATATCCTGTCAAATGCAAAAGTTTTCCATACAAGAACGTTTTTCCGATCGTTCAGTTGCATGTCAGCTATATGCTATAGTTAACCGATCTAAACAATTTCTTCGGAGATTACATTGTTACTTTAAAAAATAATCTATATCAAATTTCGTGAATATATCTTATCAAATGCAGAAGTTTTCCATACAAGAATTTTTAACGATCGTTCAGTTGTATGGCAGCTATAAGCTATCGTAAGCCGATCTAAACGATTTTATCGGAGATTACATTGTTGCTTTAGAAAATAATCTATACCAAATTTCATGAATAAATCTTGTCAAATGCAAAAGTTTTCCGTACAAGAACTTTTTTCCGATCGTTAAGTTTGTATAGCAGCTATATGCTATAGTAAGCCGATCTGAACAATTTCTTCGAAAATTACATCGTTGATTTAGATAATAATCCATACCAAATTTCATGATTGTATCTTTGCAAATGCAAAAGTTTTCCATACAAGAACTTTTTCCGATCGTTCAGTTTGTATGGTAGCTATATGCTATAGTTAACCGATCTAAACAATTTCTTCGGAGATTACATTGTTTCTTTAGAAAATAATCTACACCGAATTTCGTGAATATATCTTGTCAGATGCAAAACTTTTCCATACAAGAACGTTTTTCCGATCGTTCAGTTGTATGGCAGCTAAAACCCATAGTTAACCGATCTAAACAATTTCTGCGGAGATTACATTGTTGCTTCAGAAAGTAATATATACCAAATTTCATGACTATGTCTTGTCAAATGCAAAAGTTTTCCATACAAGAACTTTTTCCGATCGTTCAGTTTGTATGTCAGCTATATGCTATAGTTAACCGATCTAAACAATTTTTTCGGAGATTACATTGTTGCTTTAGAAAATTATTTATACCAAATTTTGTGAATGTATCTTGTCAAATGCAAAAGTTTTCCATACAAGAATTTTTTCCGATCGTTCAGTTGTATGGCAGCTATATGGTATAGTTAACCGATCTAAACAACTTCCTCGGAGATTACATTGCTGCTTTAGAAAATAATCTATACCAAATTTCCTGAATATATCTTGTCAAATGCAAAACATTTCCTTACAAGAACTTTTTTACGATCGTTCAGTTTGTGTGGCAGCTATATGCTATAGTTAATCGATCTAAGCAATTTCTTCAGAGATTACATTGTTGCTTTAGATAATAATCTGTACCAAGTTTCGTGAATATATCTTTCCAAATGCAAAAGTTTTCCATACAGGAACTTTTTCCGATCGTTCAGTTTGTATGGCAGCTATATGCTGTAGTTAACCGATCTAAACAATTTCTTCGGATATTACTTTGTTGCTTTAGGTAATAATCTGTACCAAATTTTGTGAATATATTTTGTCAAATGCAAAAGTTTTCCATACAAGAACTTTTTCCGATCGTTCAGTTTGTATGGCAGCTTTATGCTATTGTAAACCGATCTGATCAATTTCTTCGGAGATTACATTGTTGCTTTAGAAAATAACCTGCACCAAATTTCGTGAATGTAATTTCAAATGCAAAAATTTTCCATACAAGAACTTTTTTCCGACCGTTCCGTTTGTATGGCAGCTATATGCTATAGTAAACCGATCTAAACAATTTCTCCGGAGATTACTTTGTTGCTTTAGAAAATAATCTATACCAAATTTCGTGAATATATCTTGTCAAATGCAAAACATTTCCTTACAAGGACTTTTTTACGATCGTAAAGTTTGTATGGAAGCTATATGCGATAGTAAGCCGATCTAAACACTTTCTTCGCAGATTACATTGTTGCCTTAAACAATAATTTATACCAAATTTCCTGAATGTATCTTGTCAAATGCAAAAGGTTTTCCTTACAAGAAATTTTGTCCGATCGTTCAGTTTGTGTGGTAGCTATATGCTATAGTAAGCCGATCTGAACAATTTCTTCGGAGATTACATTGTTGCTTTAGAAAATAATCTGTACCAAATTTCGTGAATGTATCTTGTCAAATGCAAAATTTTTCCATACAAGAACTTTTTCCGATCGTTCAGTTTGTATGGCAGCTATATGCTATAGTTAACCGATCTAAACAATTTCTTCGGAGATTACATTGTTGCTTCAGAAAATAATATATACCAAATTTCATGACTATGTCTTGTCAAATGCAAAAGTTTTACATACAAGAACTTTTTTCCGATCGTTCAGTTTGTATGGCAGCTATATGCTATAGTTAACCGATCTAAACAATTTCTTCGGAGATTACATTGTTGCTTTAGAAAATAATTTATAGCAAATTTCGTGAATATATCTTGTCAAATGCAAAAGATTACAGTGTGGCTTCAGAAAATAATCTATAACAAATTTCGTGAATATATGTATTTTTCCAAATGCAAAAGTTTTCCATACAGGAACTTTTTCCGATCGTTCAGTTTGTATGGCAGCTATATGCTATAGTTAACCGATCTAAACAATTTCTTCGGAGATTACATTGTTGCTTTAAAAAATAATTTGTACCAAATTTCGTGAATATATCTTGTCAAATGCAAAAGTTTTCCATACAAGAACTTTTTCCGATCGTTCAGTTTGTATGGCAGCTATATGCTATAGTTAACCGATCTAAACAATTTCTTCGGAGATTACATTGTTGCTTTAGAAAATAATCTATACCAAATTTCGTGAATATGTCTTGTCAAATGCAAAAGTTTTCCATACAAGAACTTTTTTCCGATCGTTCAGTTTGTATGGCAGCTGTATGCTATAGTTAACCGATCTAAACTATTTCTTCGGATATTACTTTGTTGCTTTAGAAAATAATCTATACCAAATTTCGAGAATATGTCTTGTCAAATGCAAAAGTTTTCCATACAAGAAATTTTTTCAGATCGTTCAGTTTGTGTGGCAGCTATATGCTATAGTTAATCGATCTAAACAATTTCTTCGGAGATTACATTGTTGCTTTAGAAAATAATCTGTACCAAATTTCGTGAATATATCTTGTCAAATGCAAAAGTTTTCCATACAAGAACTTTTTTCCGATCGTTCAGTTTGTATGGCAGCTATATGCTATAGTTAACCGATCTAAACAATTTCTTCGGAGATTACATTGTTGCTTTAGAAAATAATTTGCAGCAAATTTCGTGAATATATCTTGTCAAATGCAAACGTTTTCCATACAAGAACTTTTTTCCGATCGTTCAGTTGCATGGCAGCTATATGCTATAGTTAACCGATCTAAACAATTTCTTCGGAGATTACATTGTTGCTTTAGGTAAAAATCTGTACCAAATTTTGTGAATGTATCTTGTCAAATGTAAAAGCTTTCCATGCAAGAACTTGATTCCGATGGTTCAGTTTGTATGGCAGCTATATGCTATAGTTAACCGATCTGAACAATTTCTTCGGATATTACATTGTAGCCTTAGAAAATAATCTGTACCAAATTTCGTGAATATATCTTGTCAAATGCAAAAGTTTTCCATACAAGAACTTTTTTCCGATCGTTCAGTTTGTATGGCAGCTATATGCTATAGTTAACCGATCTAAACAATTTCTTCGGATATTACTTTGTTGCTTTAGATAATAATCTGTACCAAATTTCGTGAATATATCTTGTCAAATGCAAAAGTTTTCCATACAAGAACTTTTTTCCGATCGTTCAGTTTGTGTGGCAGCTATATGCTATAGTTAACCGATCTAAACAATTTCTTCGGAGATTACATTGTTGCTTTAGATAATAATCTGTACCAAATTTCGTGAATATATCTTGTCAAATGCAAAAGTTTTCCATACAAGAACTTTTTTCCGATCGTTCAGTTTGTATGGCAGCTATATGCTATAGTTAACCGATCTAAACAATTTCTTCGGAGATTACATTGTTGCTTTAGAAAATAATTTACAGCAAATTTCGTCACTGTATCTTGCCAAATGCAAAACACTTCCATACAAGAACTTTTTTCCGATCGTTCAGTTTGTTTGGCAGCTATATGCTATAGTTAGCCGATCTAAACAATTTCTTCGGAGATTACATTGTTGCTTTAGAAAATAATTTACAGCAAATTTCGGGAATATATCTTGTCAAATGCAAAAGTTTTCCAGACAAGAACTTTTTACGATCGTTCAATTTGTAATGCAGCTATGTGCTATAGTTAACCGATCTAAACAATTTCTTCGGAGATTACATTATTGCTTTAAAAATAATCTGCACCAAATTTCGTGAATATATCTTGTCAAATGCAAAAGTTTTCCATACAAGAAATTTTTCTGATCTTTCAGTTGTATGGCAGCTATATGCTATAGTTAACCCATCTAAACAATTTCTTCGGAGATTACATTGTTGCCTTAGATAATTATCTGTACCAAATTTCGTGAATATATCTTGTCAAATGCAAAAGTTTTCCATACAAGAACTTTTTTCCGATCGTTCAGTTTGTATGGCAGCTATATGCTATAGTAAGCCGATCTGAACAATTTCTTCGGAGATTACATTGTTGCTTTAGAAAATAATCTGTACCAAATTTCGTGAATATATCTTGTCAAATGCAAAAGTTTTCCATACAAGAACTTTTTCCGATCGTTCAGTTTGTATGGCAGCTATATGCTATAGTTAGCTGATCTAAACACCTTCTTAGGAGATTACATTGTTGCTTTAGAAAATAATTTACAGCAAATTTCGGGAATATGTCTTGTCAAATGCAAAAGTTTTCCATACAAGAACTTTTTCCGATCGTTCAGTTTGTATGGCAGCTATATGCTATAGTTAACCGATCTAAACAATTTCTTCGGAGATTACATTGTTGCTTTAGAAAATAATCTATACCAAATTTCGTGAATATATCTTGTCAAATGCAAAAGTTTTCCATACAAGAACTTTTTTCCGATCGTTCAGTTTGTATGGCAGCTATATGCTATAGTAAGCCGATCTGAACAATTTCTTCGGAGATTACATTGTTGCTTTAGAAAATAATCTGTACCAAATTTCGTGAATGTATCTTGTCAAATGCAAAAGGTTTTCCATACAAGAAATTTTGTCCGATCGTTCAGTTTGTTTGGTAGCTATATGCTATAGTAAGCCGATCTGAACAATTTCTTCGGAGATTACATCGTTGCTTTAGAAAATAATCTGTACCAAATTTCGTGAATGTATCTTGTCAAATGCAAAAGTTTTCCATACAAGAACTTTTTTCCGATCGTTCAGTTTGTATGGCAGCTATATGCTATAGTAAACCGATCTAAACAATTTCTTCGGAGATTACATTGTTGCTTTAGATAATAATCTGTACCAAATTTCGTGAATATATCTTGTCAAATGCAAAAGTTTTCCATACAAGAACTTTTTTCCGATCGTTCAGTTTGTGTGGAAGCTATATGCGATAGTAAACTGATCTGAACAATTTATTCGGAGATTACATTGTTGCTTTAGAAAATAAT